>NC_052130.1:4323532-4392801 GCF_012273895.1 Zerene cesonia | reverse complement strand
AAACGATAGAACAGTCAATAGTGTTTCAATGCGACAGGAAGGTTAACGCCTAGAGGTGCCACCAATTGCTATGCGACGAGTTTTATCGCTAAAGTAGGCCTGGTTTTCTTTGTCATTGTTTGCCAATTTATATGAAATGGGAATGTAAGTATGCTATAACTGTATGTTGTATTTATTTAAATCCGAGTTATATTTAATTTTATCTAGACATCTCTTAGATCTATCTATCACTAATACTCTCTAACATATTCAGGACCCGTAGAATGAATCCTTCAACGCAAAGAATACAAAATAAAATGGTTCGAAACAGAGGGATAACTCAAGAACTTAACTGAATAAAAATTCAGCTGAATTCTGTACCGTTTTAAAGAAACACAAATGCTGAACCACTCATACTTTCCCAAATCTTATCGTTGAAATATTTGTAATCCTACTAATATTATAAATGTATGTGTGTTTGTTGCTCTTTCACACAAAAACTACTGAACCGATTGCAATGAAATTTGGTACGTAGACGGCTAGACAACTGGAATGATATATAGGCAACTTTTTATTCCAATATTCCTACGGGATACGGAGTTACGCGGGTGGAACCGCGGGGCGCAGCTAGTACAGTTATAAATTAGAAATTTTGAAAGAATAAAAAAAAGTTTGATCACGAGGCAGGATTCGAACCTGCGTATCTTGCCTAACCGTAGCAAGATACGCAGGTTCGAATCCTGCCTCGTGATCAATTTTTTTCTATTCTTTCAAAATTTCTAATTTATAAAGCATTTCAATGCTATAAAACTAAAAATTAAAATAGTACAGTTATATTTAAAAGACTTTTCTAAGCATATTATCATGGCAACATAATAAACACGTTGAGATATTTATATACAACTAGTGGTCTGCCCCGGGTTCACCCGTGGCACGTTCTTTCATTCCTAAGAATTTGTGCATAAACAAAAAAGTAAAAAATAGCTGAATAGGCCATTTTCATCTACACTAATTACGGCTAGGCGATTACGGGAGAATAATAAAAAATCATTAAAATCGTTTCACCCAGTCAAAAATTCTAAGGTATCAAACCCAAAACAATACTGTCGAATTGAGAACCTCCGCTTATTTTGAAGTCGGTTGAAATATCGTACGGTGCACTAGATTATAAATGGCAAAGTCTGTCTGTCTGCTACGCTTTCACGGCCGCTAGCAAGAAACTGGATGTGGCTCGAAGCATCGACCGCGTCGTCATAATAAATTTTCATGGTACAAACTTTAATATCCTTTTTATCTCCTTGCGAGAAGAATTTATGACAATCATTTCTTAGCAGATATCTACATCGTAGTGGCTATCTGAACACCAAATTCGGCTTTACGTTTTATAGTAAGATAATTATGTTTTACCAAAAAGGTCACTGACGTTCCTGGGTGGGAGGAACCACTACAAATTCTGATATGGGACAAAATGACAACATTATCTCGTTAAACACAAAAATAATCTTGTAAATCACTTGAAAACCCACCGACTTATCGAGTAAGTACCAAAAAAACTTTCGTCGAATTGAACTAATAATGATTTATTATAACTCAAACTCACACTCAAACATTAATATATATTCGTTTGGAAGCGTTCTTCATTCGTTATAATACATAAAAAGTCACCACTCTTTCGAAAAACAGTTTATACATAGTAAAACCGACAAGAAACTTTGTAGTTGCCTTATAAAATCATTTCTATGTTACAATATTTTACATTAATCATGCCAAATAACTGTCCTTTTGTTTTTAAGCGATATCATTCAACTGATAACCTTCTTCCATAAATTCATTATTACTGTAGCAGGCTCTTCCAATATAACAATTTTCGATAAAAATTATAATTGTATCCATACTATTAAGTATTCTGTGCTACGTCTTTGAAATCTTCACATTTTTCTATTAACGTGAACGTGCTTACTTCAAATATGAAATCCTTATCCATATTGTACCAGAATACAAAATAAAGTACGAGCAATACTGAAAAATGGATCTTTGAAATAAATATAAGATTATTGTAGATTGTTTGTCTACCTCGCTAGCAAAATTAAAGACAAACTCCCTAGGGCTCATATTTGAACCTTATCGGGTTTTATTTCGTGCCAAACGTTATACATTCTTCTTCAGTAGCTAATCTCTATCTATAGATATAATGAAAATATGAAGAAAATTTTAAAGGTATTGGTTGTTTGTTATCAATCTATACTAACGCTAATCTCAGGAACTACTGGTCCCAATTAAAAAATTCTTGCATTTTTTTTTTTTTTGAGATGAATCTTAATGCTATCCTGAAGGGCTACTGCATCTTAGCATGGACGCGTGGGTGAACTGAGGGTTCACCGTGGTAGCGACACGCTCAAGGGCGTCCCCCCTTGTCGGGGACCGCGAACCTCGGCTTGGGCTGTCGCAGAAATTCATGCAGTGTTTGGTAACCCATTTATTAAGGAAGGCTTTGACTATATAACATCAGGTACTAGGTGGGTATAACCGCGGGGTGTAGTTACGATCTTATAAGCTGCTCGTCGATTAATAAAACATAGACATTAGACATCCGTGTCCCTCCTATAATGCTGCTTATTTTGCTTGTTTGTTTACCTTTCTTTATTATATGCTTTTTATGTCTGGAGATAGTTAGGAGCTAGAAAATGATATAGGGAATTTTTCTCTCATTTGCATGAGAATTAATCATAACAAATATATAATTATAGCCCTAATCAGGATAATAAGATGAACTCATGAAATTATTGTATCGTCACTGGTCCTTGACTCGCTCAAAGTTTCAATAAATCTGTCCATTTAAAATAAGTCAAAATTAAATCTAAATAAATCGGTTATATGATTAAATACAAACATATTGGTTAAACTAATTTGAAAGCGTGTTAAAAAGAAAAAGAAATCCTGTACTAAAAAAAACAAAGATAAATACTACATAGAAGTAGTTCCAGTTATCTATAACAAATGCAGGCAGGTGTTGGAGCAGTTAACGAATTTTGCTTGCTCAATGCTCAACAAACAGTTCGTCCACTCTACTGGAGAACCATTGACCCAGTTACCCTGTAACGCTGTTAGATATGAACACCTACTTGTGATGTTTTCGCGCACTACGGGTGGACAAGCGGTGGCGATGATATGAGCGGTTTGTTCATGGTTAGAAGAGACTCGTAAGGTGTATATATAAGTTAAATTGTACCTTATCTACATTGAATAAAGTACAATTTTATGGAACAAAATTTTATAAGGTGTTTAGATCCGTAAGACTTAAAATAATATAATTTATGTGTCCAGTTTATTCTTAGTATAAGTCATTATAGATATAGTCAATATTATTTAGTTCATAGAGAAATGCTTGACCCCTCAACCGAGAAAACGACAATGAACTCTATAGTTACTAATTCAAGTCAAGTTAATATTTAGAATTTTGAACGAACAGTTGATGTACTAATTTTTATCTTTACCCCAAGTATTATATCATATTTATAATCATATGTAAACAGATTTTTCACCTATGGGTTATTACAATACTTTAGCAAAACAGAGAATGTGCGAAAAAAAATTGTCAATTTTGTTGTTTATAAGTCGGACATTCTAAAATTTCTTCGTGTTCAACCATTTTCTTAGAGGTTGATATGGCATGATGTGGACTGTTATGTCGTTTTAATGAATATATACCAGTTATTTTATGAGGTTCATCATAAACATCAGCCCACTGCAGGGACATAGGCCACTCATGAGGGTACAACCTAAAATCCACTACGCTGGCCAAGAGTGAGTTGGCAGATGTCATATGTCGTGGAACTGTTGATTTTTCGACATGCCGGTTTTCTCACGATGTTTTCCTTCACTGTTTAGGGCAGGGCTGATATGAATCTGATTATTGATAATCAATTTACCTTGCACGCTCCTCCGATATCGAACTCCCGACTTTTTGATAAAGTCCGAGGTGCTCGCCACTAAGCCACCTCAGTTTATGATATCTCATAATATATAATCGTAATATATCGTTATTTCAAATTATTCGTAGAGGTTTCTTCGTCGCTTCAGTATTGAACGCAGTCTAAGTCTCAGAATCTTGTTTACATTTTATGCTTAATTTAGTGCGGTTTCACAAAGTTCCAAGGACTGCTTTCACAGGTTAATATAAAAAGATCTTATAACTTTTCAAGTAGTGAGGTTTAAATTTTCTTCAGCGTAGAATCATAATTTAAGTTTTTACTGTAAACATTTAATACGTTTTATAAGTAAAAAGGTTTCTATCTTTGGTCGATTTAAATCTATTTTTCAACGGATTTACAAAAAGGATGAGAACAATTCGTCTTTATTATTTTTTTGGATTTGTTACCTCAGACTTTCGACGGAGTAAACCGATTTTGATGATTATTTTTTTTATTTAAAAGCTGCCTCCTATGTTGTTCCACATAAATTTAATCCAGTACTGATATTTGAAGGTGAATTACTTTATGTAAAAATAATTGTTTTTAGTATTTTCTTGTGTTTGATTTTACGCAAGTATTATACATTTAGAAATTAAAGACTTTTTAACGGATTTTAAACGCGATTTATTCGTTATATTATTAACCCGACGTTTCGAACACTTTCCAGCGAGCGTGGTCACGGAGAGTCTCCCCGTCTTTAAATAATTGTTTTTACCATTTTTCGAAGAGACCTACACAATTTCATGAAAAACGATTTGTACTGAACCTATGGAAAATATGTTTGTAGATTTAAGACAATTTAAGAATTTTACTTCGCACTGGGCATGAAGCACTTTCAAGGTTGAAGTTTTCTTGTAACAGCTATAAGGACTTTTATCTCACTGGTGGTTATGCCCTATTTACGTGCAAAACTACAATATAACGTAATTAATAAACAACATTTTCATACATTGTAATATATTTAAATATATTATGTCATATTTAAATATATTTATGCCCACGGCTTGGCACTCATTAAATTCGGAGTAGTTTAATAGATGTTTTTTATTTATATAAACCTTCCCATTTCATCTATTAAAAATCCTATCAAAATCTATGGCGTAGTTTTATAGTTTAAAGCATATATACATTCAGACGCGGGAAGCGACTTTGTTTTATAGGTACTATGTAGTGATCCTAGTAATAATAACAATGAATCCTGTTCTACATTTAACTTAAAATTAATTAAATTTATTTCATTCATAAATAATACTAACATGGAAGTTAGTCAACCATAGTAATAGTAATTGTACTATTTTCTCTTGGGATTTTACGAAAACGTATATAATGTATATCTTAACAGATATTATTTATGAAGATAATGACTTCACATTAATCTATAAAATGTTATCTCACACGATAAAAATTTCCCCGCTTCCGGGCTACTGGAAAATCCACCTCAAGCGAAAACCTCTAGTAATAATCTTATAGGAGTATTATAAACTAACTGCGCCCCGCGGTTTCACCCGCGTAAGTCAGTATCCCGTAGGAATATTGGGATAAAAAGTTGCCTATATATTATTCCAGTTGTCCAGCTGTCTACGTACCAAATTTCATTGCAATCGGTTCAGTAGTTTTTGCGTGAAAGAGCAATAAACACGCATCCTTACAAACTTTCGCATTTATAATATAAGTAGGATTATAATATTAGTAGGATGTGTGCGTAGCTGCGTCCGCGCCTATGATTGTTTATGCAAGACAGCAGTGCAAATCAAGTCAACTTTTTCCCTACTTACGTATCTAATAGTATGATACTGGTTAATTAGGTACATTACGTGTGCTATGAAAATTGCAAATCATGACATGTTAACACGGATCTTTGTTTTCTATTTATCCAGTTGTAACAACTACGTCACAGTCTAAACGTTTTCAGCTTTTACTACGAAATCAAAGGCGTTGTACAACCATGTTTTCTCTGTATACTGTGGTAAGACATTGGTCTTATTCGAAGCGTGAATGTCAAAGCAACGCTTCCATTATTGGAATGAATGAATACTCTACTAGGTGTACGTTTCGACTTGGTATCAACCCAGAGAGTTTTATTAAGATCCTTGATAGGACTTTGGTCTTTGGTCTAGGTCTATCAAGACTGTAAAGGTAAACCAACTGTATGGCCGTAGTGATCAATATCACAGGGAATTTAATATTCTCAACTCTATTTTGGTGAAATATTAGGAGATGTGTTTTTATATAAAATCTTGCATATATTCGTAGATATATATTGAAGATATCATAGAAATTAGTCAAACACGTTATAGTGTATTTGAAGGGAATGATCTACATTTATTGCAAATCTCTAGCTACGTCATTTTTTACCCGACTGCGACAGGAGTGCAGTGTTTTTTGAACGTATGTATGTATGCGGCTGTGCATGTCCATTTCTTTGGCACGCTTTACAGACCAAACCGCTGGACAGATTTTGAAATATGACATCTTACTCAGTCAGTTTGTTATTCGTTGTAAACATCAGCATTTTGCTAGTGACATAAGCAATATAAAAAAATGGTTGGTTTGTTTTTTACTCTATCAATACGGATGTCAAATAAAAGAACGTAAAAATACGTTTACAATAAAACTACAAAATTACCAATCGGGTTTCTTATTTTCGTGATAATAATTCTTATAGTAACCAAAGCAGATAAGTAAATATTATAAAGACATATAGATAGATAGATATATAGAAGAGATTGATTTTTAACTATTAATTTAAATAAATAATGAGGTCATCTTTTCTATTATTCTCAGATGTATAAATTTTTTAAATTAGCTACACGTTTGTCAAAGTAAGTATTAAAAGCTGTTATAACAACGTCAATCTAAGAAAGATTGTTATCAACGACGAAAGAGCATTATTCAGATCTGTTGCGAAATAACAAAAATAATTAGACACGTGATGACGCGATTTTATGATTAAAGCGATATCCAATTTAATGCAGACTAGATATTTTTAGAAATTAAAAACCTTTCAACGGATATTAAACGCGATTTATTCATTATATTATTAACCCGACAGTCTCCCCGTGACCACGCTCGCTGTAAAGTGTTCGAAACGTCGGGTTAATAATATAATGAATAAATCGCGTTTAAAATCCGTTGAAAAGTTTTTAATTTCTAAATATATAATACTCGCGTAAAACCAAACACAAGAAAATACTATGTTGACTAGATATTTTTATTCACCGAAGTTTAAAATTCAATCAAAATTCGATTTAAAGTTTGATATTTAAAACTCGACTTTTACAGTAAGAGACCTATGTTAGTTTAACCAAATCGTTTAATCAAATGGCATTTGTACTTTTCATATTGTTTATGTATGTCTGTATATATTTAAACTAGCGGTTACGCATATAGTGTATACCGTATAGCACTCAGAAATAACGTGCCTGTGACACAGGAGTTGAAATCGGTCCCGTAGTTCCTTTGATTAGCAGTTTCAAACAAACAAATTCTTAAGCTTTAAATTATTAGTATAAACTACCCAATGTATGGGACATAAAGTCGAATCAATCCAGTGTATTTTTTAACGTTAAATAACTGATATATAACTTTTATAAGTTACAAAAATTTCTTAAAAAAAATAAGGAGGCGATGTTTTTAATACAGTATTGAACAATTATTGTAAATACGCTCTTATATTTTGTTCCATTGACCGGACTAATATTCAAATGTCTTTACGTGTAATACATCAAAATGCTATGATGGATGTAGTAGTACATAAGCATATTTAAAGAGAAACAACAATTATTGTTATATAAATATTTCAACACAAATAATTAATCAATAAATATGGCATATCCATAATACAGTGATGTTCAAGTATTAACAGTTCTAATGGATCTGAGCTAGATCTTATAGGTCTAAAAGGTATTTAAACGAGGTTTCGAAAATCGAAGGAGATTCTCAATTGGACTGTATGTTATTTTTTTACTTACTAAATAACTGTGTGGGTTTTCAACCGATAAACACTATTCTTATTGTGGTTGCCTGGAAATTTTTGTCATTGGGTTCTATTTTAGACTCTTGAGTGCCTTCCCCCAAGGATCTAGGTGACCTTATTTGTACAAAAGAATGTCATATGTCTGAATGGAACTTAAATATGAATCTTAATACCTTTCCAATTGATAGTCGGCAATCCAATTGTAGAAGCGTTGAGTCTGCAAGCGACCTTACGCCTCTGCAAATGTTCATGGGTTAGAGGTAACGTTATCATCAGGCGAAGGAACAGCTCCATTGCTGATGATGAAATATAGTATGTGGTTGTATGTATGTTCTTTCAACGTGCCGGTTATTACATCTCATACAATTGTTTCGTAATTTTCGTCAAGGACGCAATGAACCTAGTTGTCCATTAGGTTTGATGTGTAAAGTTGCGATGGTGGAAGTTTCTGGGATATTCATGAACAATCTTATGCAAATGTTACTTTACTTACAAAGGAAATGGACTATACCATATGAGGAAGATAAATCAATTAAATCGTCAATTATATCAGATTTTTGTCGTTTTGTGATACACAGTTTGATATATCATACATTAAATAGAATTCGTTAAAATAATAATAGCTGTAACCAAGTTACATCTTATTTTTTTTAAAGAATAGAAAAAATTCAGATCTTGAGGCGAGCATCGAACCTGATCTCCCCAGCTCAGCAATCGAATTTCTTCCGTTTTTCCGATATAAACTACAAATTTAAAGTAATGTAATAACTATATATATCATAGAACTATAATGTAATAACTGTATAATAATAACTATTATATATCATTATCTTCATTAACCAGCATCGACTTAAAATGTTTTTGTATGATAATAAAAGTGCAGAAACACTGCAAAACTTCACTTCCAAGCTCTAAGACTCATAAAGTTTTAATTGAATCGTTAGCATCCGAATGTCTTCAATATTATGTCATAAAGTTCAAGAATCACTTAAATGTTATATTAATAATCTACCATATTTTATACTATACATTCTCTGGTTTTAATCTTATATATAAAAATCAATTGCTGTTCGTTAGTCTTGCTAAAACTCGAGAATGGCTGGTCTGATTTTTATAATCATGGTTTTGGTGCATTCTGAATAGTCCAGGGGAGGTTTAAAAGGTAAGAACAATACGCAGGCGGGCGAAGCCGCCGGAGGGAAGCTTGTAAACATATAAAAATAAGTGACACTTTCTATTAAAGTTTAAATAATTACAAGAATGCAATTAGTATTACCGCATGGATATAAATCTAATTAATACTTTAAATTTAATTATTATTTTGTTATATGAATGTTATGTAGCACACAGAGGACCTAAAAAAAATACAGTGTACGTCTCGCACGATGCAAGGGCTAAATTGAAATCAATATAATTTAATTATAAAATATAATAAAAAGCTTAAAATAACGTGGCACCTAAGATTGTGTCCTAGTAAGCGATCGACGTTCCCTTACGACATTCCTTTTATGCATCATCATCAGCCCACATCAGCCAGCCTATTATCATCATGTTCCCACTACTGGGACACAGGCCTTCTATGAGGGTTCAGGCCATAATCTACTACAATGGCCAAGTGCAGGTGACAATTGTTACATGACATCGAATTTTTGATTCTTGGACATGCCGATTTCCTCACGATGTTTTTTCTTCACCGTTTCTAGCAGTGGTGATGTTATCCACAGGCGCTGATAAATTAGTCTCCGAGTTTCTAACCACTGAACCACCATTGCTTGTGTATATAGATTCCTTTCTTCAACCAATTTCAAAAAAAGAGGAGGTTATCATTTCGACTGTATTTTTGTGTTAGTTATCACATTATTTAGTTTCTGGCTGAAGTTACTTTTATGATTATTTTATATTTGAAAGTTAGTGCTGTCATATGGTCCAATTTAAATCAAATTCTGATAATTTCAAGGCATTTAATTTTTTATTGTTACAACAATTATAATTTTATTAATCACATTATTGCTAACGTAAAATCAAATATCAAGACGAGTTTAATTTATGAATACAAAAATAGGCCTTTATGACAAACAAGAAACTATCTCAAAATTATATTGTAGTTAAATAATGCTTATCGCTTATATTTAAAAACTTCTAACCTAATTATCACAAAAAAATAAATTAAAAGCGATCAGTTTTACTATTATTCTATATAAAAAATAAATTAAATAATTATTTAAATCTTCAATGTATTCATATCTCCATTTTAATAAGTTACTTTTTAAAACACAGCGAAAATTCTGGCCTTTCAACTAATGAACAGTTGACCTCAATAAAGGTGAATGAAGATTCAAAACCGCTGAGTAAGTAGAAAAAAATACTTTAGTTTCATACAGAAATAAGAGAAAATGCAGATAATCGACCTGAATAAACACAGAATAATGCAATTGAGATAAAATTTGTTTTACAGGTTCAATGGTCTAATAAATTCTTCAGTTCTTTTTCCGTTTGTAAGATCTGCTTTAATAAATTCAAATTTAGAACGTGAACTGTTTAACAACAGTTGGTCTGCATTCTTTTGTTAAAACTATAAATCATGTAACTATTTTAATAACGTTTAGTAACATTATCAAGAAAGAAATGATATAGGTACTTGCTGCTTTTCTTTGTTTTAATTACATGAGACGGTCTGAAATAAATAACATGTCGCATACACTTATTATTGAAATGAAATTCTTTATTGCTTATAAAAAGAAAAACAGAACATAACATTAAAAGTAAGCAAAAGGCGGCCTTGTCGCTAGGTAGCGATTTCTACCATCACCCTTAAAGTAGCAGGAAAAAGAATGAATAAAAATAATTATTGTTGTCAATGTTATGAATAAAAAAATTTTGGTTTGATTTGGTTTTTGGCGGGATAATTTTCAAAAGTTATATGTGTTTTAATTTTTTAAATTTAATGAATGTTCAAGTAGCTTAATTTTCATAATATTATCATTCATAATCGTCAGCCCTCTCATTCCTATTATCGAGATATGGAAGCAGTCAACAGATACCTAGCATAGTTACCGTTATCCGTAGAATTTAGGTAATAAAAATCTATCCTAGATTTTAAGGTAATGAATGAGGGGTCAGGTCTCAAACTAACTTTTGACAGTTGATAAATCGGTGATGATGATGATGGTACTGATGATACCAAAACTACCCAATCTCAGAAGATAATACACAACCACGTATTTGATTTTGCTTAGTTAAGTATCCACAAATTAATGACTTTAAAATGGTCACTGCTATATAACAAGGGAGGGAAAAGTCTTATGTGAATAATAACAACAAAAACTATAAATATATACAAATTTAATAACTCTATAGCGTAAAGGTCTGTGTAAGCTGGTAACAAAAGAATATAAAATAACTGTTTCTTGGGTTTACTTGATTATACCCATGGAAAAGAACGACGAATTAATGAAGGAGCCAACTGAACCTGGGCTTATGGGTCAAAAGAGGAATACAAGCTTCCTCGAAAGACATTTACTCATAATAAAACAGCAAAACTTACTTGTTCTGTTACTTGTTACTTTGTATACATAGAGGCGGGCGCTAGCTTTAAAAATGTCAATTCAATGTCTCGTAAACAACGCGTAAATGTGTAAAACGTCGACAGTTTTACGCAAAGCGGAGATTGAAAGGTAAATATTCTGTGGCTGATTGAATTTTTAGATTTGTTTATTTATACGCACGTTGGTTTCGTGGTTGTAGAATCCAGATAGTAAACTGAGCATAATTTGTATTATGTTAATCTAGTCACTGAAATTTTTGAAATTAGCTTTAGTCCGTTAGGTTGGGTCCCTCAATATATAACAATGAAAATGAATCATCAAATATTTTCGACTATTTCGGCTATTTTATAACGTTTTTGTAGTGGCACAAGGCAGGTTCTTATATAGAACGAACGTACCACGTAATGTCGGGGCAGACCACTAGTAATACATAAATATGAATCTTTATTTCCCTTGGCCGCGGCATCACGTGTGAACAGCTGACATCGCTAATTCTATTTTTGTTTTTTATTGGCAGGAGGCATGAAAGAAATACTTAAGAAATCTTCGTCAATAATGAAAAAAACATCTTAATATATAAAACGCAAGTCACTTACTGATCTATCAACTGACTGGACCGATCGGGTTGAATTTTGGCTTACAGATAGCCATTACGAACTAGACATCTCTAAGGATTTTGCTAGTCTAACTAATTATAAAATTATGCCTTGTTCCAGGCCGTGGATCCGAGTATGAATTTCACCCTAAATGCATCCGCAAAATGGCTGATCGAGGCGTCCCTAGGCGTTGAAAACCCCAACACCCTTCTGGATAAATTCTCGCAGAACAGGAAGGTCGATGACCCGACTAGATCCCTGCTACTCACCTTTTATGGTATCCTGGTAGTCATCGGCGCTGTCGGGAATGCCCTCGTTGTGCTATCTGTAAGTAATCTATATATATAAAAGAAAGTCGTGTTAGTTACACTATTTATAACTCAATAACGGTTAAACCGATCATGTTGAAATTTGCTACAGTGATAGTTTGTGATTCTAGAAAGGATATAGGATAGTTTTTATCCCGGAAATCTAACGGGAACTGGAACTTTGCCGGTACACACCAGGTCTATCTTTCCTGCAACTACGCGGGCAAAGCCGCAGGCGAAATGCTAGTTTATACTAAAACCAATTTCATCGCCTCCTAATAATGTTCTTGATAATCTGCTTGACAGTTTTTCACGGATTGTTATCACTAGTAACTTTAACCGAGACATAAGTGTGACAGGAAGCTGTGAAACAGGTCGTAATTGTTGTTATTTTAGCTAAACATAAGCTACATGAAATACATTCTTCAAACTTTAACTTTATAAAATTAAGAATTCAATTCAATCCTTAGTTAAAATGAATCAATTCATGGAATATTGTATCAAACAACCATTTTAAAAATGTGATCGGCCTGTCCTTTTCTTACATTCCAGGTAATAATTTCATATATATCTAATACTTCGTAGCTTACTAGTTTTCCGCCTGTCTCGCTTAGTCAAAAGGAAAAGATACAAAGTCCAGGGTTTGCCGCGCGTAATTTCCGTTCCGCGAAAATCCCACATTTCCGCGATAAAAACAGTCCTATATATTCTCGGGTTTCGAACTATATTTGTACCAAATTTAAAATCGCTTTAGTGGTTTAGGCGTAAAATAGATTAAAATTTAGAATAATATAACTTTTCAAACTCCGACGCAAACAACGGGCGATATAATTTGATATTTATGTATGTGTGTCTATCACATTGTAGGTGTATAATGGAAAAACGGATTTTGATTTTTATCTTTTTTGAATGGAAGGTGAATAGTCGCAAATGAACTTAGCCATGTCTGATAAAAGACAGGCTAGCCGCCGCAACAAAATAAGAAATTAAATTTGTTTCACAACTCCCTGAATATGGGTATCAAATAAAAGGGCTTGCAGTAGAATAAAGTATAAGAACAAAAGCATTGGTTACATAATATTATTACAATTTCGAATTATTGTTTTGTAAGAAATCTATTCAGACATTTATTTATCTGTTTGATAAGAGTCATAACATGGCTTAATAGATGTTGTAGCTTGTGGGATCTGATAAGACCGATTTAGATATTATTTTTATCATCTACGCTCATAAGATTCTGAAACGAGAGAAACTTATTTCCTTGAACTATCAGTTTAATAGCACTGTCTCCGGTAAATATAGAACAGATATTTTCGATTTATTGTAATTTATGTTCACATTTATGGTTCACTAGATATTTTCTTAATCTTCGAATAGCTAAGATATCTATAATTTATTTTGATTTTTTTTTTTTCACCAATCTCTCTGTACTTTGTTGCTTTACAAGAAAATTTGTCCATCACACTAATATTATAAATGTTTGAAAATTTGTTTGTTTGAATGTTTGTCCGTTAATCATGCTAAAAACAACGGAATGAATTTTGATTAAATTTGGTATACAGACAGGTGTGGTGATAGGATACTTTTGATCCCGATTAAATGCTCCCTTGGGATAAAACAGGAATCTTGATATCAAGGCGGAGCGTCTAGTTTCTTATAAATTAAAGCCTGTTTAGTTTTTCAAAATAGCATAAAACCACTAAGTCAAATAAATGTCAAGTGTATATATTACGTGAAACAAATATTCCATTTCTGTATCGAGTTGAAGGGATTAGGAATTAGGAAAGGACCCAATCTTCAACTTACTAGAAACCCATTTACTCGCAATTGAATGTATATTCTTAGAATCTACGACTTAAGTACTCAGTATAATGATATTTTGCTTACGAGCGAGTGAATCATTGAGTAACCTCTTTTATATCTAGTATTGAAACTTGTTTTAATAATAAAATAAAATTAAGAATTCAATTCAATAAAATTCATTAAATCTAGTTCAGAATGAGTACCTCACTACTATAATCACTTCACGTCACGTCACTCAGTGAAGTTGCACCTTTCAAATAGTGAAAGAAATTTCGAAATCGGTCACAAAAATACTAAAATTTCCTCTTTATATTATGAATGTATCTTCTGGTAGCAGTCTCATTAAAAAAAAATGTTTGAGTATGAGTTTAATGCCCCATATTTCTTCCAGGTGGTCAAGAAACCAGCTATGCGAACCGCCCGCAACATGTTCATAGTAAACCTGGCGGTATCAGACACGCTGGTCTGCTGCGTCGGCACCCCGCTGACACTCATGGAGTTACTGACAAAGCACTGGCCTCTCCCCGACTGGCCGAGCTTGTGTAAGGCGTGCGGAGCGATTCAGGCTATATCAATATTTGTGTCTACAATATCCATCACTGCGATTGCGTTGGACCGCTATCAGGTGGGCTATTTTTGGGATTGTTTTGATTCGAGTGCTCTGTTTATATTAACCTAACCTAACCTAACATACATAAAGCCCCTGCTGTTTTTGTCTATAGAGCGATTCTTTTAGCTTAACGTAGTAAGAAATTGAGTGAAAACAAGTAGTAAAACCGTGTTAAAATAAATAAATTAAACTTGTTGTACGGTTGAAAAAATACGAGAAACTGGTCGTACTTTAAAGTGCAATAAATACTTATTTTGAATCGTTTTTTTTGGAATAATAAAGCTTAGTCTTTTTTCTTCATATATTCTTTGGTCCTTATACTGGAAGCCCCGTATACGGCTGGAACAGCGGTAGCTACGCCCCTGCCTGAGATATAAATTCAATTCCTTTTCCAATAAAAATAGGTGAAATATCCTTTGAAACTTTATACTTGTAGGCTTCACACATTTAATCGTAAACTAAATCCCGCGTTGAAAACAGAGAAGTTGCACGTGGAAGCTAATGAAATCCACAACTACTACCAAACTTTAGAAGTTAAGCCGATAAGATTTGTTTAGGTAATATAAAAACTGGTATATTCTGGCATGTAATTTTCCGCGAGTATTATTATATCAAAAACTTAGAAGGTTAAAAAAGAGTAATCCTCCCTGTGACCACGCTCACTGTAAAGTTTTCGAAACGTCGAGATTATATACTTAGATAATGAATGAATCGTGTTTAAATTCTAAAAAAAGATTCTAAAAAGTTAAATTTACAAAAACTAGCCTCTCTCCGTGCGAGGTAATCCCGTTATAAACTATATATAGACAAACCACCAAAATATTCAGTAGAATTTAACTTTAGAAAATCCGTATTTTTTAAATATTTTAAATAATTTTGATGTAATTCTTGTGGTGTTTACCTCTTCGTCAACCTAATAACCTAAGGTTGCATGGAAGAGATCACTATTTTACAGATAATGCCGCCTTTTTATGCGTAATTGTGTTTAGAGTCTGAGTCATGTTGTATTTATTCACTCTTTTGTATTAGTGCGAATAAGAATTATCATTCATTAATTGTTTTAAATTCTTATATTAGTAGATAATCGCGTTTTTAATCTTTTCAATGTAAAAACATCAATGTTATAAGTAAAATTAAATATACGACAATACATCATTGTCGAGGTTAGTCCAACAGTCCGTAGGTAGGACTTTTTCTCCGTTTAAAACAGCTGATATTATCTTGTTTTTTGGTATAACTTATCATAATAAAAAGGGCAAGTTAAACACGCGACGCAATCCATCAAACAGTGCTAGAATAATTAATGTGATATGTCAAATATAATGTATTTTCAAGACAAAAATTTTAAGTGAAAACATGCCGAGTAATCAATCATTATTATTCCCCTAAGAAATTTAGTAGGTTATTTGAAACAGACTTCAAAAGTCGTAGTTTTTTATTCCTTTATTTTGGTGTAATAAAATAAATTTCTATTTTCTTTTAAATATAAATATTATAAATTACTGGCCATTACATGGCCAATTGATGACTAGATATTACTAATTAATGTATTTTGTACCAGTAATTCCCTATAGTCGTTCATATATTTATTTTAAGAAAGGGTTCTAAATGCTAATTGTATCTTAACAAAAGGAATCACAATTTTTTGGTGAAATTTTCATGAATCTATATATAACAAAAAAAAAAGTGTGTGTGCGATTCACACACGATAGAAGTGAAACTTCAGTAAATCAACAAAAGAATGAGATGAATATATATATAAAATATAAAATAGTATGTATATTTCTGTCTCATTCTTTGCCGGCTTCATTCTACACATTTTTGTATTTGTGTCTCTTACCTGTCATTTTTTCCGTTGCATCAACTTTGAAATCACAACGATTCTAAAGAAGTTTCACTTCAAAAACCCCACTGCTAACTTTTTAATTTTATTATAATTGTCATTTTAAGATATTTTATTTAATATTCGTATCGATAAGCCGTAATCTTTTTAAATTTTCCGTCGCCATTTTGTTTTTTATTTCGCATTTTAGCGGTTTATATTGTAAAGCCTAGCAAAGGAATGGACATAGTGACATACGTAATATTATATTTTGAAACTTTCCCTCCTTCTATTGCAGGTAACCTAAAGTTCACATAATTCATTCAAAACGAACCAACTGGAAAAAACAAGAGGAAGAAAATTTAATTTTAAGTTTTATAGCATTGAAATGCTTTTTATAAATAAGAATTTTTTTTTGAAAGAATAGAAAAAATTCGATCACGGGGTGGGATTCGAACCCGCGTTTCTTGATTAATCATTGCAACGCCTAGCCTCTCGGCCACCCGTGATCCCGTGAAAAAAAAATTCTCAAGAGTAGAAAAACTTCAGCGCATAAATAATATCGAAACGGAATTTAACATCAACTTCCTTGAATCCTTTAGATACTATTAAAGTAAACAACAAACACTTTTTATATATAAACGGTATAAAATACTAAATCATTTAATATACCGTCTGCATAATTTCATTGTTTATTGGACGATCCCTTTTCTGTTCGTTCCAGTCATATTTACATAAGGATGACGTCAGCTGCTTTAATCCTGGCGTTATCTGTTTATATTAAATTAATAATGAGAATCTATTGATCTTTAGATATATCTTGTACTGAAATGTTAATGAATTTAATTCGATTGAACTTTAAAAAGAAACACATAGCGAGTGGATAAAATCAATTGTTGTTACATACCGAGATGTCGATTTCCAGTTTTTAATCAAAGATTCTTAATCCACTTAACCCAGAAGATAAAATAGTTACAAAGACAATACAGATTCATTAGCTAAAATTGCCTTTATCAAACTAAAGTAGAATTTACGACCGTGTCAAGAGATCTCGCAAATGCTTTACATTTTCTATGCTATAAAACTAAATGGAAAATTTTAAAACAATAGAGAAATTTTATCACGAGACGGGATTGGAATTTTTTTAATTTAATCATATAAAACAAGTTTACTCAATACTAAATAGAAAATAGGTTAATCAATGCTTCACTCTTAAACAAAATATCATTGTATAAAAAGTTTCACGTAACGGAATGTAATAATAACCGGTTGATTTGACACATTTATGATGTTCTTTACGGATAGTGATAATTTTAATATCTGATCAATTAGTTCTTGAAGTATTAAAAGCGTCTTCACTTAAACTACCTCATGGTAACTAAGCTAGCCAACTAAGTAAGCTACGCTTATGCTAAGCTCACAAAGTTTTCTCTAATTCTCGCGCTATATTAGTTTATAGCAGAGTCCCATGTAGCTTAATTAGTGTGTCTACTATTAGCAGCAAACACTTTTGTAAGTCTATCGGGAATTTAATACCTCTCAGATATATTTTCCTACCATATATTACCAAGAAAACAGTAGGTATTTACCTTGTCTATTTAAAAAAAAAGAATATTATTCAAAAATAGAAGATTGTTAAAAACTACCTAATTCCCTTAACATTAGTGAATTAAACAGAAAATTTTTGGTAGACGATATTATAATAAACATATATTGGTAAGATTTAAAATATAAACAAAATAGTACACACGGCTAACACAGGTAGTGTCAGCCGTAGTTATTTCAGAAATTTCATTTAAATAAAATGAACTAACTAGGAATCTAAACTGCTCGGTGTAGCTAAAATTTTACAAAGAGTATCTCACTTAGCTTTTATAACGAGACCTCCATTCCTTATGAAATATAATTATTGTGATACAAAGATATATTTTGTATTATAATACAGTATTATTTTGTAAGTTTAGAGATGAATGTGGCTGTAGATGTAGGCTATATTTTAAATTGTAATTAAGTGATATATTAAAATATTATATGTACACTTTCACTTTGATTTTTTATTGAATACGAGGATAATGTTTTGTGCATTAGAGTACGTTTTATTTTCAATTTGCTTAATCATTTCTCTTTGTAGTTATAGTGATATTATTTTCCAATATTTAACGTATACACGTGACTAATCCCTAAACAACAAAAATAAAACAAATAAAAAAACACGTTATACAGATTTAAAATATATTAACATATCCAATACCAACATTGATTATTATTATTTAGGGTGGTAATCTTAAATATGGCTTTTGTTTGTCGCAGTCAAACAAAGGGTCCACTGTGACAGAATTTGATGTGCGAAACGATATTACATCCGTCTTCATACATTTCCGGAGAATTATATACATTTTGAGGCGCTCGTGGTTAATTACAATCAGCAAACAATCCGTCGGTTATGCGAAAAAGGGTGCGTCCGAGACATCAATGGGTGACCACCGGTAGAATCTAAACAATTATAATAATTTAATGTACATAATTATAATAGACACACTACACACAATGGGAAGATAGTATCGTCTCAGATATATAGCTCGGCCTAGTTTAGACGACTAGTGTTCACAGTTATAAGTTATTAATTCAAGAATTGAAGTCTCGGTTTTATTTATGCGTTAAAAGTAAATCTTGGGATGTTTTCTAAAATTCGTAGCATGACTTACGGGCGAGATTAACTATTTTCTACATTTAATTCAAGCAACAAAGTCTTTGTTAGAATACTAGCATACCAGGCCAAGCGTTGGTGTGGCTGAGTAACAATTAAAAATATTAAGATTATAAATTATTATGATAAATAATCTAAATAAAAACTATCCTATATCTTACGTTAACCAAATTACACATAAAATGCCAAATTTTATCAAAATCGGTTGAGTTGTTGAAGAGTTCATTGGGAACGTACAGCAAGACACTAGATTTTATATATTAAGATAAGTGATATCGGGTCATAACAATTACACATAAAATTAGTTATCCATTTATAATACAGGTTCGACATAAACCAAAAAAAGCAGGTAACTCACAATTATCTTGTTAACAAGATTGTATGTGAAACCGCAAACGTAATATTGATTTCATGAGAACTGTCACCCATATATCTATCAATATAACATAATACGAGTGTCGCGTAATGAACAAAATATCCAACTGTAGAGAAATGATAACACCACTTAATAAAGCTGATAAAGCGAGAGCTGTAAAACACGAAAAGGGCAATATTACTGGAATTTGACATTTACTGTCGACGCATCTAGATAATTCACATTTGCAATTTCACGGTCATTTTTAGTTGCTATGGCTGAGGCGAATTTAGAAAAGAATTATTTTTAAAAACAATATTGAGCTTTTGGCTTCTCTCGCATGGTACACAGCAAAAAACCGCATGTGAACAATTTCATATATAATCTATGTCTACGCTACATTTCGCTAAGATCCAACCAGCCATTTTGCGTATTAGAGAACTTAATAATAAATGTACTTTGATACAAAAACACATTTTTTGTGTACGTATTTGTAATATTCAAAATTAATGTTTATGAATAAAAAATACATTTTCTTTCGATAAGGTTTCTAGTTTCTAGATATGACACTTTTATATAATTCAATAAAGAAATTGACAGTACAAACATCAAGTAAACTTGTTAAATTTAACACGTTACTTATGTAATCAAAAAGAGATCCAATGACCAAAGAGGTTTAATACTTTCAGAAATAAAAAAATTATGTTAGATTAGTAGCACTGAGTAAGAAAAAACAAATTTATATGTCGCAATGAACCGAAAAATTACCCTTATGCTTGTTTATCTGTTCTTCAAGGTTGAAATAAGAGCTGTAGTTATTAAGATGTGATTTATTCTCCTTGATATATAATTAATATACACAAATAATCACACTGTTATTTATTATGATGCGATATTACGTTTCCTCTGATCCTTAGGTGTTTTAAGCCCTAATTTCCTTTTAAAATCTTTGTAAACTGACTTTTATCGCGCCATTATACTGAAGATTGACGCATCTTGAGCACTGATAATGAAGCATTTTTCTGTAAAATTTACCAATTGTACAAATGAAAAAATATATATTATCTTCAGTGCACCATCGGTTCTGGTAATAAAATTGTTTTTTGTAACTGCTGGCTTGTAGGTACTTATATAAACTGCCAACCGCATTGTTCTGGTTCCATTTCTCTTCGACTTTTTTGTAATTTAATAAACCACTCGATAAGCATGCTGTTTAATTGCTGAAGAAGTAGGTGGTAATTATGGAAATTTCACAGATGCGATTTGTATAGTTAATTGAATAAGGCTACTATATCTGTAATTATCTATGGAATGTTGTTGCTCATTCGTTGGAGAACATTAAAATAAACATTTGTTCACAGCTGATCGTGTACCCCACCCGACCCGGCCTTCAGACAATGGGAGCTCTTATCACCATGTTCTTCATATGGGTCACCGCCTTCACCCTCGCATCACCTCTTTACATCTTCAGAAGCCTCAAGACTCACAAAGTCGGCCTCATTGGTATGGACGTGCTTAGTTTCTGCATTGAAGACTGGCCCATCTCCAATGGGCGAGCTATCTACTCTCTATTTAGTTTAATTTTTCAATACGTTCTTCCCGTACTAGTAGTTGTTATAGCACACGTACAAATTCATAGGAGATTACGTGGTAGACGAAGAACCACGAGGAAAACACCAGCTATTCTCATAGCGATAGCTGTAACGTATGTAATAAGCTGGATGCCTTTAAATGTGTTCAACCTAGTGGCAGACTTCAGTGAAGACGCGATCCTAGATGAGAAAACGTTGACTATAACATATGCTGTATGCCATATGTTTGGAATGTCCAGTGCTGTCTCCAATCCCCTTCTATACGGGTGGCTGAATGACAACTTTAGGAAGGAGTTCGAAGAAATCCTATGCTGTGGTCGAAAAAAGGGACAGAAGAATGAGAATTTTCGAACTAAAAACAAGAAGATGGATACAGAATTGACGGCGTTAGCGCAGATAGAGCATACGGTGACCGCGAACACGAAAACTTCACAGTGCTCCCAAATTTTCTGACTAAAGACCTGTTTCAAATAACATGAGACGAGTGCCGAGATGCAACACTTATGAACTCGAGTCAATTGAAATGACATTTTGTATAGTGTAATATAAAGTTCCTTTTTTATTGTTAACGCCTACTGTAATTATTATGCTTCTATTATTGTAAATGAGTGTCTTCGGTATGTAAATAATTGTATTGTCCTATTTTAATCGCATGGCAATATACGTTTTTATGAGCCCAAAACGTAAATTGCCGTGAGTCTTATAAAATTATTGTAATTTAATTACGAAATTAAAGTTTGTGCAAAATTAATGCGTCATATTATTTTTTGTCATATTAAACAGACTTAATAAAAAGTTGGAATAATGAAAATCTCACACATTTATTTCTTATTTAACTGACTTTTTAGAATACTCAAAATCTTCATTTACAAATAAAGATACATTATCTTAGAAGTGTTAAAAAGGTTTCTTGTTAATTTGACACTGAATGTTACTTTATTCTTGGGATGTAATAAGATTAAAGGAATATTGTCAAAAAGTTGATTTAAGGAGGTTGTAAAAATGGATAAAAAATACCATCAAAACGAATACAAATCACATTACAGTACAAAGTACTTGTATATAAAAGGCAATAAATAATGAACCCTTGGACACAAAAGACTAATAAAAACAAATTACCGTGTAATTAGTATGACTAATACGATTAAGAACTTAACAAAATTAATCATTTAGATAAACCAATGGATGTTGGGAGTTACACGAAATTTTGTGACTGTTCAATCGAAGGTTATTCATCATTTCAATGTTTTATATAAGCACATTGAAACTGCATCGTGGTCTTCTGTTACCTCTAATGGGTAAGTCTCACCCTTTTCATATCCAGCCCATTCCTTCCTTCCCTTTATTCCAAAAAATCAATTGTTTTCCCGCTGATATTTTTTTTCACGATATTGAATTGATAAGACTGTCCTTAGATTGTTATGTAGATATATTGGGTTATCTAAACTGATAAAATACCTTTTTACTCTTTAGAATATAGGGTAATTATTAAATAGGTGAATAAGATTTGCCGCATATTATAACTTTCTCTGCTGACATGTATAAACTGCTTAATGGTCGAGCATGAAAACTTCTTTGTAGTTCAGATGGCTGCAAGTTTGCTCATTAGACACGAACAGCTGTTCTCTACTAGAATGTAATAGAAAATAATATTAAGTTT
This sequence comes from Zerene cesonia, assembly GCF_012273895.1. Classification (NCBI taxonomy): domain Eukaryota; kingdom Metazoa; phylum Arthropoda; class Insecta; order Lepidoptera; family Pieridae; genus Zerene; species Zerene cesonia. The sequence goes on along the minus strand of NC_052130.1, from coordinate 4,369,877 downwards.
GTAGGTCGTGTCTTGGACCTAACTCTTTGTTACAATAATATCAAATGTCATCTTAACTACAAGAAAACTAAGATTACATAGGTATAATATAATACAATGCAATATACTTTATTTAACGCATATAAACGAGGAAGATTATCAACGAAGAAAAAGAAAAGAAGAAAGGAAAGAAACATTATAGGTCAAATAGGTGGCCTTATAGCTTTGAATTTATAATAGTTAGTTTAATTAAGATATATTGCAGAATATAATTTGATTCATTCTAGTGTATCTCCTAAATTGCTTTATTAAAAATCAATAATATTAGACATAATTATAAAAAGAGAATTGATAACATTTTATTTTACATCAGCTATTTGTTGGTCCCATATTAGAATGTGCTACCTCCCTCCACAGGGATACCACCTCAAACATAAGAGTTATTAAAAAAATGTCGCCATCTATCCCCATTGGTGGTCATTTAATAAGAGGAAGTCAAGGTTTCGTACATAACTTTTCATTTAGGTACTGAATAAGCGAATGAAAGATCAAAATTTGACATTTTAAAAATATAGACGGTGTAGAAAACGATACAGAATGAACAGTTGATTGTTTACTATTATGTGGCAGGAACGTCTGTGATATATATCGTCTATCATAAAACATTAATGGCTATCGTTTTTCCCCAACCGGCTATGGCCATATTTTATCTCAGTAAGAGCAGTGGCTACGCTGTTATAACTCGAATTGAAATGGTCCGGAAAGTTGATGCTAATTTTCAGAATAATATGAGGTCATTTGTGAGCAAAACCCTTTTAAAATCCTTCAAGCGCCTTGAATTTGATCGTTTGGTTAACTGAATATATAATAATTTACTATTGTGTGGTGAGATTTTTACGTTAAATATTAAAAACTTTTGTGTGTTGTAGACAGTATACATTTACTAAGTTATACTAACACGCAAGCAATTATATTAATACACACTACAAATAATAAAGGGAGGAAGAAACGGCAAAACATTGTAGATTGATAAAAAAATAGTTTCATTTGTATTAATTGTTGAAAAAAACAAATCAGCTGCTATTAATTGTAATAAGAAAAAATAGACCTAAATTAATAGCAAGAAAAAGGTAGGAACTAATAAGCACCACATTATTGGAAGTAAATTATGTACACATTACAAACAAGTAAGAGAAGTGTATTCACATTAGTATATAATTGACATAAATATCTTACATTTTAATAATATATACTATTATGGTTTTGTCTACAAAAACAATTCCAGCACTTGCAGTAGTAGGGCAAGATGACGTTGATATGGACACATTCACCCCCCGCCCAATGCCAGATTTTGGACCCGCTGTTAAGGTTAACAAGACATCATTTGAAGAAGATATGGAAGAATGTATGGCTGAATTTACACAATGTTTTATTGCTGACCGGTGAGCAAACTGATTTTCTGTTATTTGAGGTTATACAATTATGTCAGTCAGTTATAGTTAACCAACTAATGTTCAGAAGTCGTCGAGGTCGAATAGCCTGTCAGTTACCACATGAATAACGTTATGTATTCTTTCTGTGTTGTCACAACGTGTCGTGGGCGTTTTCATTAAAGCCATAACACATATTTCATTATGTGTATCTTTTTATGACCACAACGCTTTGTGTGCTAATTTTTCCCGAGCGTTACCAGTCTATGAACGAAACATTTTCAAATATACTTATTACATCATAATTTAGTAAAAATGCTTTTTTAGATTGAATACCTGTTCTCGTGATAAATGTTTTGATATGTTATGGTACGTAAATGAAATGTAAATATAAGAAATATAAAGACCCACGTTCTTTTATCCAGTTATGCTTTTTGTTGTAATTATAACTACACATTGTTGGATGAAAGCTTATTTAAATAACAAAGATGTACATGCTGTGTTAATTACGCCTGTAAAATGGTGATGATATTTTTGTTTCTCATAGTTTTTAATTATACAAATACCAGGGTTTCTGGAACTGTTATTGAAGAACACGACTTCATAAAAATCGAAACCGTGTATGACCCCCATGAGTTCGGCATGATACAGTATCTACTGTCTTTGGTTCGGTGAGTGGGGGAGCAAGGCGCATTCGAGCCTGTTTCTTACCCTTCCCAGTCCTTTCCTTTGTCCTCCTCATTCATCCTATCTTTATCCCACACCTGTTAAAGTCGAAATGTTCATGGGTGGTGGTAGATCATACCATCAGATCACCCATCAGCTACTCCGCCGACTATAGCGGAAATAATATATTAAACGTTCATTTGCCCTAAAATGATTTATGTTTGTTGCTAATATTATTTAAAGGACAAACTTCTGTATAAATTGATTCTCTATACTCATAAAAACATAAGTACACATAAATTGATGTAAGTCACGATACGCAGTACGTTCGACTTTAGATTAAAATTAATTCCATTGAAACTCGTAGGAAAAGAGAAATCTGCGCTCTGAATTATCGTCAAGAAAAGAAAAATTTCCTTTCTCTGTGCTTAATGGAGTACGAGAATTGCAAGAATACGGGACGTAAGTAATATTTCTTCTGTATGAACTAGACTCAACAAAAGTTAATTTGAAAATGCACTGAATTAAAACTTTCGTTATGAGAATGATAGAATGAAAATCGCATCTTTATACCAATGACGCTAACCCTTATTTCTCTTAATTAAATTTGAGTACCGCTCAATTATATTTACTACTGTTATATAATAATTTAACTAGAAAGATTGTAATATATCGACAATGTGTGGACATAACATTTGATTGCAATGTCGTATTATTTTTCGTTACAATATAATGAATATATGTATTATGCCGAATTTTTTTATTTACTTTTATTCACATTTCTTAAACGTCAGTTAGATGCAGGTATCGATGCAGTCTATTTCTAAGTACTGAACCTAACCTAAGCTATCATATTGAATGCCTGTTTTTTTAATTTAAGGGCTACACATTTTCATCATTGCTATATTATTGACTACTAGCTTTTACCCGAGGCGTCGCTCGTGTGGTACCTGGTTAAAAAGCAGCTTATATGCTAATCCAGACTATAATCTATCTCTATACCAAATTTCATGCAGACAAGATCAGCTGTTTCCGTGAAAGAGTAACAAACATCCATACATACTTACAAACTTTCGCACATATATCAGTTGGATTATTAGCTTGTGACAAGCACGACATTGCCTAGACGTTTCCCACTTTAACTATGAGATCAAAGGCTTCTTACTACTATATGCTTCTCTTTATAATGTGGTAATACTAATGGATTGAATACATCCTACTCGAATCAAAAATATTTGCGTTTAACATGTGTTTGGGATTTATCTGGGAAAATCGCAACCTTTCAATAGATGTTACCTTGATTGAAACTCCATCCATAAAGTGTGGGTTGAAGTATATTTGTCTAGGGAATAGATGAACACGTAATTATCGTAGTTTCATGTGAATCTTCCTTATTTCTCGAATTTTCTAGACCAATTAATTGCTTATTGATTTTCAAATTTCAGATACATGGAGATATTATAACGACGGTGCTTGTTGAAGAAGTGGATGCTTGAAAGTTTTTATATCCCAATACCGTAATAGCCCTTAATCGAATATTCTATCACAATAATTGACCTCAATTGATTTGTGTTAATCTAAAATTGATTTTGTGACGGTTATATGAAAAAAAGAAACCATTTTAAACATAACGTTTAATTTGTTACGTAACACGCATTTTTTCACATGTATTAGTATGCATTTCTATATGCCCATTATCCTGCTAATAATATTATAAATGCGAAAGTTTGTAAGGATGTGTGTGTGTTTGTTGCCATTTCACGCAAACACTACTGAACCGATTGCAATGATATTTGGTGCGTAGACGGCTGGACAACTGAAATAACATATAGGCAACTTTTTATCCCGATATTCCTACGGGATACGGACTTACGCGGATGAAACCGCGGGGCGCAGCTAGTCACTTCATAATAATACAATTTTTGTTACATGACAAGGGTTAACTAACAGCTGTATGAAATTTGATACAAAGATCCATGAATATTTGAAAATGAATCTTTATTTCCCTTGGTCACGCCACGTGTGAACGGCTGGACCGATTTTAAAAATATAATTTCACAATTAGAAAGCTGCAATTACCACATGTACCACGGGTGAAACCCTGGCGAACAGCTGGTCAGACATAATATATTGTTAGGTTCTCGAAAGAAAAACAAAGAGGGAAATGCGATTTCACATTTTGGTAACCAATTAGTGATGATTCGTTGTATCGACTAGTCATTTCAATAAAGTAACTGAGTTATTGATCAATTAAGAATATCAGATGGTTTACCCAATGGGCCATTAATTTATCTAGCAATCCTGAAACACGATCGTTACGTTTAACTAAGTGTTTGATAGTTGTTAATTTAGATAAGTGTGCTCCTTAATAAATCCTATTTATCTTTATTGAGTTATTTACTCGGTATTTAACGATGTTTGGGAAAGTATTACAATAAAAAAATGCAATTTCATTATTATATTCTTAATAAGACAATAATTAAAAATATTTTTAATACTTTTCTTACTTAGTCATTGTCGGCAATGGAGCTGGTGGGTCGCCTGATGGTAAGCGCTACCACCGCCCATGAACATGTGGAGAGGTCAAACACAAACCTTGCACCTCTACCAATGGATTGCCGGCTTCAAATTGGAAAGGGATTAAGAAGTGATTGACGAGAGGAATAAAGGAAATGACTGGGAAGGGTAAGGAAGAGGATATTGGCCTCCGGCACCCCCACTCACCGAACGAAACACAGCAATATGCTATTTTTTTTGTGGGGGTATGGTCCTTCCCGGTTCGGCCAATTTGCGCCGAAGCGTGCTCGACTCCCACATACAAAATATATCAATAATTAATATATTATTTTAACTCTATTAGGATGCTTTCTGAAAAGTTTATTTAAATATAAAACAATTTTTTCAAACTATCTTGCACTGATACTACAACCTCTATCAATAAGTTCATTGAAACCACGCAAGCCTCAAAATTGACACATTAATCTATTAGACTGAAGATTAAAAGGATTTTATTTTCCGTTTGCGCTCCTAAAAGCGTGCATTACTCAGCCGTTGAAGAAAACGAAAAAACATTTCGGCGAAAGCTACTGTGATTAAAGTTTCTTGAGATGAAATTTTCTGTAAACTCTTTTATACGACGTCTGGCACAGTGTGACGTGAGTTTTTATAATTCTGTATGGAGCAATATAAGACGCTTTTGTTTAACTAATATGAGAGAAAAACACAAAAGTTTCCTCTTTATGCTATAATAAAGGGAAAACTTTTGTATTTTTTGTAACGCTTTCACGCAAAAACTGCTGGACCGATGTTCAACAATTCTTTGATCATTGGAAAGCTGCAACTTTACTGAGTGATATGGCCATATTTGTCCACGGGGGAAGCCGGGGCGAAACGCTAGTTCTTAATAAAAGTAAATTCGTAAATGATTTTTTTTGAAAATGATAGGTTTGGTCAGAATTTTAATTTGTTATGAAAATACTGATATGAGATTTAATTTACTGTATCTTACAAAATTTGTATTATTAGCCGTCTGGTTATGATAATATTTATTGCATATGATTTATTTCAATGGAAGGAAAGAGTTTTATCACGTAAAAAATGCATGTGATTGTGCTCTTTAAAAAATTAAGACCAAAATTATATAGAAGGCGGGCTACGTAGTTAAAACAGCTATGTATTTTAATGAAACACTGAAAACTGTGAACATGTGCGAGAAGAAAGTTGAAAATTCAGGATTGTGAATAAAAACGAATATGAATGAAATGACCAATTCATAGACAATATACAATAATGATTTTTCTGGCCGATTCCCCTGGCTTTTCCTCTAAAGTCAAAGGAAATTTCTATGGGAATAGGATGTACCACCGCGGTATAAAGTAGCCTATATCACTCTTAGTCTATTAACTAAGTATATCCAGACAAGACTCTGTCCATGAAATATTCCATTGTCAATACAAGGTATGGATATATGAAGATTTTAATTATTTTTATTATTACATCCGTTGCCTATCGTTATTATGATTATGTCGTAAAAAGACAAACAAACATTTAAAACATTCAAATTGGATACATAAGGGATAATTTTGGAATGCAAACCATTATTAGCATCGCTTCCGACAAAGGGTGTAACATGTTCCACAATTTTAACTTTGCTTTGAACTTCCTCGGGACTCTAATCAAGTATCCTTGAAATTTAGCGTAATAACTCAGTGTATAACGCGTAGGTCTTAGAATGCTGTCCTAATGAAATATCCTTATTTATTTCAACAGCAAAAGAAGAATATAGGAACGAAAACACTGAATTAATAAAAACCTACCAAAAAAACATAGTTTTTTTTTATATTAGTAATATTAGTAAGGTTTAAATGAATGTTGTAGTCAGAGTAGTTCAAAATAGTGGTTTAAATACAACAAAATGTATTTACTCTCTGAGACATTTTGGAATACTTGACCTGAATATTTCTATTGTTAAAAATCAATACACTTATTTTTTAGGCGTTCGTTAAAAGGGGTAAAAACTCCTAGAATTGTTAAGGTCTTTGGTAAATTGAAACATAGACTGAAAAAACATTTTATTATAAATATTTCATTGGAATATTTCCTATATCATCTGTAATTTCTGCAAACAATTCATCATTGACTAAGGTCCGATGAAAACAAATGTAGACTAATATATTATATAGCACTTATTGGATGTTAATTGGGTCGTTCATTGCTACGATTTCCTTCACATCCATAAAGGGATAGATACGTAATTGGACCTACTTATGTGTGCAGTAGACAAGTATCGCTTCATAGTAATTAATGTAATACTGTACTAGGCTTAATTAAGTCTCTGTTGGTACCCTTCTCGTATTACAATATTACGAGGTTTGAAGTCAAGAATTTTGATTCTGAGTTGGGTTAATAACTTGTTGATATAATCAATGATAACTTATTTAATGCTTTCTTACGAAAACTTTATACATGATTTATCAGTTAAATTGACCGACCAGGACACCCTTATGATTTAGCGGTATGAAATGTGCTCAAAGTATTTCTTAAAAATCGATAGAGCCGTTTCGTATAATCGATAGAGTTTTGTTAAAAACCATATGGTTTGTAACAAAACTGTTATGAAATATATTTTAATCATAATATTATGATAAGACAATCCCCACTTATCCTATAAAATATGTGTAAGTAACTCTCTCTGTCTGTTTCTTCTTCTCGTCTAAGGCGCTGATCCGAATTGAATGAATAGAATGAGACTCTAGGAAAAACAAATAAGAGTTTTCGTTAAAGAGATTCCATGGGAACGAAAACTATACGGAGAAAACAGCAGGAACATCTAGTTTTCTTCTGCGCGAGCTAAGACGCTCGCAGAATAATTATGATTGAAGCAAAAGGTTTAATTAATCTTTTGTGTAAATCACTTCGTACAATGTAAGCTTTCAGGCACTAATGAAGCTATTTATGGTGTCTTTTGCATAAGAAGACACGCAACAAAATCAGCTAATTATGAGTCCCAGTGCATTGCTACTATTTCACGTCGAGGTGTGTTACCTTCCGCGGTGAGAGTTGGCTATATAGGCGCCAAAACATTCTCCTATATTATATATATTATGAAGAATAGAAACTGCTGACATTTGGTCCAATTTAAATCTGGGTGGTACCTGCCTCCCCACGAACGTCGGCTCAACGTATTTCTAACAACGTGTAACGTAAATATTTTTATTTATTTATATAAAAAAAAACTAATATATGTATATACAGAGACGATGATCAAGATATAGAAATAGATTTATTCATCCCAATTTACAATATCCTCAGTACATAATATAGTGAACGTTATTTGTGGACGGAAAAATATTTATATCCCGTTGAAAAGTTTTAACATCGCTCACGTTTTATCATGCTCCATTCTGAAACAGAAAATTGAGCCTTTTAAAAAACCATTACGAGATGCGTTTTTAATATTTATCACTGTAAAACGACTCATCGTGGTATGAATTGAATCACATCTCACAGAATTTAGTTCTATTTTTAAAGCATAATTAATAGCAATGTAGAGAAATAACCATTTACCTCGTAGATATCGTGAATATGGATAATAAAGTGATTCATTTGATTTTATCGAAAGCACAAGGTTTTAGTTTTTTTCATATTAAAAAAGTGGGAAAACTATTAAAAAAATGGGTCGCCTGGTAACGAATGATCACTACTACCCATGATGAGCCTTCACAAAATTTCTTATCATGTTATTGCCAGCCTTTTAAGATAGATTAAAGATATCGGATAAATAGCTGTTCATCATTCTTTTATTTATTCCAGGCAGTCAGCTCAATCAAAAAACTCATCACTAAGAAAATCATTAGGATTATAACTGATGGAATAATAAATCTTCAAAATTGGCCCAGGCTCATAGCTAATTTGGTAAACACATACCATTTTGCAAAGTTAATATCAAAAAACGTCTAAAGCGAAAGAAATTGTAATTAGAATCCAATGTAACAAATACCAATGCTTGCATACTCTGCATACTTCAAAGAAGACTGTCAACTATTTGTTGACAGTCTTCTTTGAAAATGGCTTCAAAGGACGTAAATTAAACCCATATATCGTCGAGTATATAACACAAAGGATGCAATATGTCAGTGAACAGTTATTTTGATCGGCTTTGAAGAATAAAATGGCAGCGAAACTGTATCGGACAGATTTAAATTCCCGAAATAGTAGTTCAGCGCAATTTTTGCATTAAACGCCGACTAGCTATTGGCTTTTAAAGAAATTGCCATAAAATTGAGCTCCAAGCTACCTATATACAGTTGGGTCTTTTCTAGATTTTCTTGAGAATAATGTTATTGATTTCTGTTACTTATTAATTACGTTCTATTATTAATATTTTCTATGTAAATCCTAACAATAAATCTACATAGACTTTACAGACACGCGCACAAAAATATGCCTGAGCGTTGTTTGATAATAACTAATTGAGTATATTACTCTCTCATGCGAAAACAACTGATTAAATCTAGATGGAATTGCAGAGATGGCAGTTTCTATCCGAAAACTAAGCTAAACTAATATATAAAGCCCTCTGCTTCAACCTTTATACGTATGACGTAATCAAGCAAACAAAAGAAGATTCCTCAACAAGGAACGAATAAAAGTGACGAACGACTTTGTTGTAAAGGAAGTGAGGAATGACGATTGCTTTCTGAAACGCTGTAAAAAAGATTTAAGGAACGTCGTTATTGCGTCATACCGTTGAGTTTTGAGTGCTCCTGGTTTGGAGAAATGTTGCAATTGTATGTGTTTATTAAGTAGCCGCATATGTATTGATATTTAATGTATACATAGCAATGTATTATTTTAGTATATATTTGCTTGTCTTATATATGTTTGATTTAAAATATTATCGATCGTATAAGTAAGTTTATTATATCTCTTTGTAATTTTCTGTTAGCCCTTGCGCCACCCGAAACCTTACTTATAAAGGAGGCACTGAAAAACAGCGCTGTTAATGTTCTTAACATTGCAGGATAGGCTTTTTCTCAGGGTCGCAATGACACACCTCTCGTATCTGCTGCTTATCTTCTTATGATAAGTAATTTCATTTTTTGAACGCATATATTTGTTAATTACAATCTTATAAATATTTTATTAGATTGTAATAGAACCTTATATTTCAGTAAATATTGTTCGCCCGCGTAAAAAAAGCAATGACCTTGGGGGTAGTATTTATATAAATCCTTTCTTATCCTTTCTTTGGTCTAGTAGTTTTGACTCTGCGTTGATAGGTCTGTCAGTCACCTTTGCGTTTACGTAACTAGCTTTTGCCCGCGTCTTTGCACGCGTTAAATTTGGAGTAGTTAAATTGATGTTATCATACATATAAACCTTCCTATTGAATCATTATATCTATAAAAAACCCATCAAAATCTGTTGCGTTGTTTTAAAGATTTAAGCATACATAGGGATAGAGAAAGCGTCTTCGTTTTATACTATGAAGTGATATATAACTAAGCGATTATCCTATTTGTAAGCTTCGAATACTGCAATAATTAATGAATCTTAAACGTGTAGTAGATACATCGCCAAACCGCGATTAATTAAGCCAATTTAACATGATATTTAAATCAAACGGTACATTGTCAATCGACACAATTTCTTACAAATCAACGGCCTGATTTTAGTGATGTCTCAGGGCGCCACCATAGTATTATAGGGAAAGAGTATTTTGACAATTTCCCAAGACCAATTGATGACAAGACCGTGTTTGAATTGTGCGTTTCTAGTTCAAATTAAATATAATATAAAGAATTTTGTGGTTTACCGAGCACCAAAGAACAATTTTCGTGTATCAACCCGGCCGAAGCCAGGAAGAGCGGCTTGTTATTAATATATTAAAAGAAAATTTCCTCACGTCTCCAGCTATTGCAGTTTTCATATTCAAGCTCGCAAAAATTGCCGAACGTTTTATAGTATCCGTCATAATGCCTTGCGCACACAATGTTTCTCCTGAAAATAAAGAATTAATCATATTTAAACCTAAATTCAAGCATATGTTCAATTAGACTTCTTCTAGAAGCTTCGTTTTAATCAACATAACCATTTACCATTTACTTCCGTTTCGTAAAGCAGTTTCTACAGAAACGAGCCAGCATGAAACTGTATTTCTCTTTTTAGTCACTATAAATATTAAATTTAAATCACAGTACTGATATTTTTAATGTCAAATTCTGCATTTATAAAGTACAATTAGTACATATTGCTTATAAGAAAGTATTCCACAACACAGTAGAAATCACTAAAGGACCTTATTATTTATTATCTTTCTATACATAATTCATACAAATGCCAAAAGAAAACCTGACTCTCAACACACTAACGTTTATTTTTTGGAACCTTGACTTCAGATGTCACCATAAAAATGAGATATGGCTTAATTCTTAGGTATTCAACCCAATGATCTATGAAATAATGATAACAATAAGTGACATAAATTTATCCACTTCAAAGCAAACAGAGGACTTTACTGTACAATGTTAACATATAAATAGTATTCGCAGTGATAAATGAAGTAGGATACAGATGAGGCATTATAAATGAGTCCCTGTATGACCGAGCTTTGGTATTTGACATTTTCTAAAAGAGAATCCCAGCTAAATCGAGTCCCCTGCACACTAAATTTTATGAAAGTCGTTGGAGCCATTTACCAGATTCGGGTTATAATGGATATATTATAGACATGAACTGCTCGTGATTAATTTAGCACGGACCTTATAGATTTATGTGCTCTGTGAGTCAAGGGATTTCAAATATTGCCATATCTGTTCTCAAAAATTGTAGATGGCTTTCATTGATGATTTTACTTATTTTTTATAGTATAGTGATATGTCATATAGCCTTCCTGGATGAAAGGACTATCCACACAAAGATAATTTTTAATTTCAACACACTTTTCCACTTTATAAGAAGAAATTTATATCATCTCTTGAGTCAAAATGCCATAGAATCATTATTTGTAATTCCATGTATTTTTTTTATTTATTTAATCCCACCAATAACTTCTAGTTAAATGTTCCGATATCACTACACTTTAGGGCTTGCGCTGGCTGAAACTTATTACTGTAGAGCTAAGTTTCTAGCTCTACAGCTTAACTGTACAAGCATTTAACAAACTCTATATCGTACATAAAATATGGGGCTTCATATTTCTCGAAACTTTAGTTCATCTGGTGTAATCCAAACTCAAGTTATGAAGCTTTGAACCGCTTTGAGAAGGTAAAGTCCATATGCTTTGGCGAGAGCACGGTAGTACCACAAGATACTATGGAGATGTATTTTTGTTATTAATTTTTTTTCTATTTTTCATACTTAATAGTATGGAATGTTTCTTAATATTGATTAAATGTATTTTGTTGAATTACTGACTAAGTAAATAGCTGTCGTGTGAATCAACTTAAGATTTCTTATTAGCTGCTTATTTTCTCAGCATGCTACGATTTCATTAAAATCTGTGGCTATTTGCACATAACGCTGTAATAAAAACCTTTCTTTAAGAATCAAATCTATTTCCATGCAAAATTATATCATATCATCCATGAGCTGACAACACACAAAGTTTCTTATTTACAGCATTAGTAAGGATTTCTCATGTTTAAGTTTGTAATTGCAAAAGGCGCCAAACTAGATGCTAACATTTGCTAAAGCAGAAAAGCTGATGAGGAACATTTAAACTCTCACAGCACACGTCTGCTAGAAACTGCACGTAGATAAAATGGCTGATTTAATGTAAATGGCATTAAGCACGATGCTTTCGCTTATTTGCAGGTTTCGTAGAAATAACACTTATTGAATATGGCCACCGACGTCCCTGGTCGGTGTTCACAATCCAGATTCTAAAATGCCATATAGCAATATCAATAATTATTAATACATAAACAATAATTATATATCTAATATATGACAATAATTTCCTATAATAAAAAAATGTTAACAAATCCATAGTACAGTCGGAATGAGAACATTCTTCGTTTCCGCATGTCTGTTAAAACTGCAGGTTCGCCCGCGTCGTTAATGAATATGCAGTAATAATGACAAACAAACGAAATTTGAAGTGATAGAAGAAGACGCGAGCGAGGAAAGAGATATTTTACTATATACCTACTATATACTCGCAATTATTATTCCGACAAAAAAAAGATAAAATATATCTGATAAATAAACAAACACCCTTTAGCATTTTTGATTGGCAGTATAGTGAATAAAGATGATGATAATTAGAAGCATATGTTTTTACCTGCTTTGATAGGTCTATTGAAAGTCCTGTTAATAAAACTGTCATGAGAATACCCATAATAATAATTAAAAATGTTTGAATTTCAGCTTTTGAGAAACGAGAAGGTAATTTTGTTCTTCAAAAGTACACAATTCGGTCTGCAATTTTCTAGAACTCTCTTGAAGTTATGAATATCGTGTTTACATGATTCGAATTTAATACTTTCACCCTAAAAGAACTTCTTCTGATTATTCCCAAGACTAAATACGTATTTGAATTTTTCGTTATGTACAGCGAAACGTTGAAAAGTTTTTTAGCTACAAAGTTTTGTAACTAATTTAAATTTATACGATTTGTGGTGATAAACAACCCAGCTTCTGGGAATCAACGAATCTGTTCTTTCAGTTTGTACCTTAGGCACCCCAAAAGATACCGGCTGAGGCATCATCAGATCATATTGTTGAGAGTTCAGGCGTTACCACGATACAGCGAGAACTTCTAGACGAGGTTATAAAACCTGTGTCATGAATTGATAGTTTTCTATTATGTAAACATTGTTCACAACAATAGTAGCTAGCTTACTTGTAAGCAGCAGGGCAGTCGTTAATAAAGACGCTGCATCCTTTGTCTATGAGATCTGATTTCCGAAACACAGAGTTTTTTGGGTAGAAGCGGACACGTCCCGGCTTGGTCATACTTTTGTTTACGTAATGGGCGTCAACCGCAATAACTGTAAATGGAATTACATTACAAACATATAATAATTTTGAGTTAAAATAAGTTTCAGAATTTAAAAGTAATCATTAGAAAAGTAAATTCATAAGAATCACTAATTTTGCCGCGCAGTTTAACCTGACGAATCGGTGGGCAAATAAAGTATTCTATGTGTCAAGTCCCGTGTTCCCTAGTGGGGTATGGGGCAGATGATGTACATCTGTTTCACTGATCGATTTTCTTTACGGACACGTAGGTGATCAGCCTTCTGTCCTACCAGACTGAGACATTTTTTTTTGTGCGTCCCCACCGGGAATTGAACCCAGGACCCCTCGGTTCTACGCTCACGCGTTAACCACTGTACCAAGGAGGCGGTCAACGGTCAAAAAAGTATTCTATAGCTATGTGTTATTATTCAATTATAAAAGCTACAGCACTGCAAAGTATCATCAACATCCGTTCAATATTAAAGGTTTGAATATTTCATACTGTCTATTGTTTTTTTTTAATTATGTTTTTTTTTCAGAAATAAACATATCTTGCTAACAATAAAAACTGTTTATACAGGTATAAATGGTCCGCAAGCCAGCCGCAAATTTCATCAAACCCGGAAGGAATTGGTCATGAAATCTGTTGCTAGCTCGGGGACCAAAGTGACCACACCGATACAATAGAAAATAAACCCTATACGTTCTTCATAACGTTTGTTTTCGCGCGGCTGTAAATTATAGTTAAATCATATCACAATAACACCCTAACACTGTCGTCCGTCGCATTACAAATAAAAACACGATAAAATTATTACACTCACATAAAAACGCTATCTGGAATAAAAGTCGAAACATTACTTTACGAATTTTGAAATCAATAAACATAAAACATTATAGAACGTGAATGCAATTTCCAGACGTCTGCGATTTTTAAATGAAATATATATTGGAAATAAATTTTCTTGTTTCACGCGCAATTTTCTCTGTATAGTAATTTCTAATACATTGAAGTACAATCTAGATTGAAACTGTTTATTTTCGAATACCTGTGCCCCACGGTTTAACTGCATACTCCTAAATAAATGAACTATTTAACAATGATATTATTAGTAAAAAGTTATAGTTTACCAACACAACATTCGATTTTCAAAAACGGCTCATTAACGCACACATAAATAACTTTATTGCGATATCACACTGCAATACGATTAGAGAACAAAGTAAGATAGCAAGATTCACTTATTGTGAACGAAAAAGAGACAACCGATGTCAGTTAGCGACATTTCAACGTGCCGCTCTAAGTGCTACAATATCATTGCTCTTCAACACGGAAATTATTTCTGAGATTAGTGCGTTCAAACAAACAAAACTCTACAGCTTTATAATATTAGAATAGACTAGGAATTTATGTGTTTATGTTTCACAAATCGTACTAATTAAGGTACCTTTTCATTGAGAAATTTTGATTAAAGCATTTCAATGCTATAAAACTAAAAATTAAATATACCTTTTCATTACTAAATTTAATTTCTTTACTAAATTTAACGTATTAATATACCACTGTTTATAACAAATTAGCTTCAGTTCCATAATAATCATTATTTTGAAAACATGTTGAACACATGCGGTCCATTTTTAAATAAAAACAATAGTATATAGTCGATTCTGATGCTTTAACTGACTTCAGACAAAATATTTCTTATTTGTTATTGTGTTTTTTTGCAATTGGTCTCTCAATTCGATCGTATATATATATCTTTAAACTTATATACTAATTATGTCCTTACCCGACAATCTAACTTATATGCATTTTAAATTTAGTATTAATCGATTTTTGTTCGTTACCATAATCATATAATAAATAACATGCAAGATCGTTAGTTGTGCAATCGTTTTATTTAAAAGTCCATAAAGTTATTGTGATGGGAAGAAATTTCTCAACATATCAAATGAATTTGTCAGAGAATCAATTCCACTTTGTGGATCGTCCTGCCCACCGCCCTGTAACATTCAATATTTGTTATTATATAGTATTAAACGCTCGTCCCGACTCCGCTCGGATATCAAGATTCCTGTTTTATCCAAGGGAGCATTTAATCGGGATAAAAAGTATCCTGGTGATAGGATACATAGTCAGCTCATACCCTATCTGTATACCAAATTTCAGCAAAATCCATTCAGTAGTTTCAGCGTGATTGACGGACAAACATCCATATAAACAAACTTTCGCATTTATAGTGTAAAGTGTGATAGTATGATATCATAATTTCTTTCCTTCGTAAACAAAGTATAAATACTTTGGTAAATACCAAACGAAAAGCTAAAGCGACTGAAAGATAATTTCTTCAAAATTTTTATAAAAAGAATAAATTCTACAGACTCGGACATTGTTTAGTACAAAACCTGTGCCTTTCTTTTCGACATAGTTGGCAATGGATTTGGTGGGTAGCCTGATGGTAAGAGCTATCACCGCCAATGAACGTTATCAGAGGCCTTATGCAAATTGATAGCCGAATTTTAAAGATTAGTGATAAAAGGGATTCTATTTATGTGGGAAATGGAAGAGAGGATTGGATAAGAATATTGGCCACAGACTCCTCGACTAACTATACGAAACACTCGCATTCTCATGCTATAATTTCAAGTCGACCTTCGGTAAAGTCTGTTATATCCCTGCCGCAATGGGCTTATCAACACAACCTGTTTACATTTTATTAAAGGCGGAAAAACAGAATATGGTAAACATAGCACACACAGGGACAATGATAACTATAATTGTTGTTCCACCTAATGATAGATAAACACAAGGGTATTTGAGTAGGTGGGTGTTTGAGGCAGTTGCCTGTGAGTAATATCAAAACAACTTAAAAATGCTTCTGCAAATGTATTGCCAGCTTCTTAAAAGGAAAGGAATAGAAACAATTGACAACTTGGAAATTGGAATTGATAAGGTTTAAATGTCCAAGAAAAAATCGAAAAGTATTAAGTTTTAAATCCACGATATGACGACATCGACAAATAATGACCAAAGTTTTCGAACAAATGCAAAATTTTACTTTATTAATGACTGCTTCATTCTAAGTGACGCGTAATTTATCTCAGATATGAAAAAGAAAATAAATGATATAGAGATTCAATGTGAGAGCGTTTACTTACTAAACTATCACCCATAGCGTATGTATTCAGTAATGAAATAGTAGCAATTAAAAAATGTATTAATTGCTTCATGTTGTACTTTGTTTCTATAACGAATGTCTAATTTCGCTGTGTGAAATAGTTAATGTGAATTATTCTAATTTTTATTTGTGTTATTAAAATCATGTCTGTCATGGTGTTTGTCTATTTCTTACTATTCTATATATAATAACTGAGGTGATAATTTCTTCGGCGGTTAACCCTCCGTCAATCGTCTTGCTATGTAACGCGTTACGGCGCTAGTGTATCTGTCTTCCCTTTCCATCAAACATCATAATATGAGTAATTAATTAATAGATATACCAATTATATTAATATAATAAAAGTGATATGAGGATAGTTTATTTAAATATATATTATGGTACCGTTATGGGATTGTATTTTAGCTGATGTGGAAAGAAATAGTTTCATATAAGATTAAAGATGCAATAAGTTATAAATAAATTTGTGTATATTCTGTGTTTAAATAATAAAACCAATTGAATTATTTCACACAAACCCGAGAAGAAACGTTAGTGCAGTAACTTATGATTTTATTGAGAATTCGTGATGGTATAAAACTTTTTGACGTATTCGCATGTTGTAAACATTTTTCATTTCACAGTGTTTAGCAATTTGTACTACATATGAATTCATATACTAAATATATATTACGAAAATGTTTTTGTACACCACTAATGCCATCCAGCCGGCCATCAGGACAGCCAGCCAACCAGCAAGCTAAGCCACCCCTGGCCATCGGGTCGGTCGAGTTGCTCAGACAGCAGACCGGCCGTCCAGTCCCCTCCGCATCCAGCTCCATTCAGAGTGCCAGAGAGCACTTTAAGCTACTAAGTCCCCCTGCTACAAGGCTTGGAACCAATGCAGGGAACCCAGAAATTTGAAATGGGCTGTAAACTATACGGCAGATGGCCATTAAAACAAAATCTTCATCGAAATTATTTAATTCAGTACAAAACACAGATAGATACATAAAACAAATACTTTACAGGTAATACAAGAAAAGTCTTAAAATTAAAAAGAGTAAATATTATCCACGGATCCCCTTCAGCACACTGGCTGCTTCTCCAATGACTTTAACAGCTGGGCCAGCTTTTACAATCCCATCACGAATATTTTGGCCAATTCTCTCCTGAAAATAATCAATCGGTTTATTTTATTTTATTACTAGACGGCTCCGCCCGGACATCAAAATTCTTTTATCCCAAGGGAGCATTAAATCGGGATAAAAAGTACCCTATCCCCCAAGTCAGCTCATACCTTGTCTGTATATCGAATTTCAGCTAAATCCGTTCAGTAGTTTTAACGCGTTTGACGGACAAACATCCAAACAAACAAAATTTCACAAAACAATGGTAATCTCAGCAAGTATATTGCAAATTATTATTTTTATATTGTTTCTGATACTATTGACTCATGTAATCCAATCTACAGCCATTTCATCCCAAACCAAAATTAGCGTGTAGCCATAGAAACTATTTAACTATTAAAAACATAACCTTTCATATAGAAAGAGGTATGCCTCTTATACGTATAATCTACACTAATATTATAAAGAGGAAACTTTTGTGTTTTTGTATATTTATAACGGTTTTACGCAAAAACCAGCAATTTTTAATTATTACAGTTAATTACCAATCGTTTAAAGGGCCTCCATCGTGGTTCAGGGGCTGCCTGCGTAACGAAAACTAAAGCAACGAAGAACAAAAATAATGCTTTAAAATTCATTGTTAAACTACAAGTTTCTGAATGTGTTTAGTTAAATCGCGCCACTTTTATACGTTGATGAAATATTCCTTGTATTTCCGCACATACCAAATTCTTATATTTTACTGGCATTTTAACATAGTCTAACATAATACAATATAATTTTTGTTTAGAAATCCAATTATTAATATTTTTACAACCCCTATAAGATATTAGTTTTGCTATGATAATATGATAATAATGTAACATCGTCGGACTCATATTGGCCATATGAGTCCGACGATGTTACATTAAAAAATTATTAATAAACTAGTGTATAAAAATAACAAATATGAATAAATTAAAGTCCGCCAAACTTGATTTACTAATAGCTTTTCACCCTAGTCGCAGAAAAGATAGACCAGGAGATTCCTCGCACGTTCCCGTTCCCATGGGATTTCCGGGATAAAAATGTTTTTTTTATGTCCCTCCCCCGGTTCTAAACTGCCTCTGCACAAATTTTCAGCCAAATCGGTTAATCCGTTCTTGAGTTATAAATAGTGTAACTAACAACACTTTCTTTTATGTATATAGATATATATGAAGAGGGGCTGCACAGTAAAGATGGTTATAATCAACGTATTTATAACCCTGATACGGATATTAAGCCAGACATATAAATGACAATATTTGCATTCAGAATGTCCACTGTTGACACTGAATGAACGTTATTAATTGTAAATTGTTCCGGATTATTTATACATTTGGACACTAATGATTGTATACTGAACAACCAGCGATAATTCCACGCTGAAAGCATGTAAATACAAGATAAATGCATTGTTTATTTAAATCAATCAAATGGTCTGTCGATGTTATTTCCATAAACAACTGCCAATAATTCTATAACAAATACGTTATAAGTTCATATTCTAAACCATAATAGTTTTAGCCAAAGTTTATTTCTATTTGTTCATTTTATATTGAACTATCCTTACTTCACACTAATATTAAAAATGTGAAAGTTTGTTTTGATGTTTGTCCATCAATCACGCTGAAACGAATGAACGGATTTTGATGAAATTTAGTATACATACTGACTGACTTGGTTGATAGGATACTTTTTACCCCCCCTTGGGATAATACAGGGATTTCCGTATACGAGCGGAGCCGCGACGAGAATCTAGTGTATTATAAATGCGAAAAAATTGTTTGTTTGTCTTTTATATCACGTTACAATGGAGCATAAAGTATTTATACTGAAGATAAGTAGGAGGTTAAAGAGAAATATAGGCTACTTTTACCACGTGGAACCACCTCAGACCCATCCCTATTTTCTTTAGACGAAGTCTTAGAATTATATAACAGCAATATTACAATATAATTCTATTGCTGACTTTTACTTCGGAGCCATCACTATTCTGTGACCCATAATATTAATATACTTTTCTGTTAAAAATCACTCACTGTGACGTAGAAACGAAAGAAAAACAAATAGATTTTCACATTTATAAAATTACTAGCTGCGCCCCGCGATTTCACCCGCGTAAGTCCGTATCCCGCAGGAATATCGGGAAAAAACTTGCCTATATGTTATTCCAGTTGTCCAGCTATCTACGTACCAAATTTCATTGAAACCGGTTCAGTAGTTTTTGCGTGAAAGAGCAACAATCACACACATATTTCGCATTACAAACCTTAGCATTTATAATATTAGTAGGACTAATAGGATTATTTAAATATCAATATTATATTTTTAAGTACTATCTATGTATAGTAAGAACAAACACTTTCAATAACGAAAAACGAATACTTATTTTTTCTTAATTAACCTCAATTCTTTATCTACCTTCAGTTTACTAATTACGCATACTAAAAATCGACATTTACAGCGTTAATATGCGTAATTTTATGGCATGACGTCAAATGCATAAAATAAAAAACAGGCATTTTTATTTGCCGCCATACATACAAGGTCAAAATAAATATTTCACTAAGAAAATATTGTGCCAGTTATTTCAAAAGACCAAGGAAGGTCAACCCACATTTTTATTAATGTATACTTTTCACGGAAATTTATAATTTTTAACGATAACGATATAATGTTTTTAAAACAGTATTTGTTGAGTTAATTTGTCTATATTGGTGGTAAAAGGGAGTCCCCTATACTTTTTCGGTTGGTATTAGTTATTCATTTGTATGAAACCGGTTTTTATTTTCACAGTACTGTATAATATGATGAATCACTATTTGTTAAAGTGGTTAGTGCTTAACAATAAAGTGATCCTTTAAACGATTTTCGGTTGAGACTAAAAAAGAAGCGTTCAAATTTGTCGGACAAATTGGCAAAGAATATTTCCTTTAGGCATATCCTTTTGTGGTCGAGATTGCTGTGTATAAGGACACCTTTTGTATAAAATATTAGTGACTAATTACTTCGTATAAGGTTCATTTTTTAGTTTTGTAGAATGAAGCATTATAAATAATTAAATCTTCATCATCAATCAAGTTATTCATATAACAGTTTAATATATTTATTAATGGGAGTCGAGAATGCTTCACCACGGCCAGCTCGCATCGGGGAAGGTAATAGCTTCTCAATTGTCAATATTATTGTGATTCCTGCGATATGTGGTGGCTATTTAATCAAGACAAGTTCGATAATATAATATAATTAGACGGATAGCGAGGTCATTATAATGGGGTCTGTTTTTGGTACAGAATCCTGAAATACAATTCAACTAGCTTTTGCCCATGGCTTCGCATGCGTTAAATTTGGAGTAGTTTATAACATGTTATTATACATATAAACTTCCCTCTTGAATCTCTCTATCGCTTAGGAGAAACCCCGTTAAATCCGTTGCGTAGTTTTAAAGATTTAAGCATACATAGGCATACTCAAATGTCAAACACTAAAAAAATCATAAAACAAAATTGCCTTTTATGTCAGTACATATAAAGCGACTTTGTTTTATACTATGTACTGATTCATTATAATATAATACACTAACACAATCACTCACGACGTACAGCGTTATTGCCAATATAATAACAAAAGGCGTCACAAAAGATCTATTCTCAATTATATAATTATATTATACATGATACATAGATGTCAGTCGTTTTTGCATATAATATAAATGCGAAAGTTTTTGTATGTCTTTCTTTCACGTCGCAATGGAGCAATTTTTTGACACAAAATCAAATCGAGTGATAAAGACTGCTTATCACGGTGAAATGTCTCATTCTTATGGGGATTTTCTTCTAGGCAACAGCTAGCTAATTAATATGTGATAGATCTGGCCGTAAAAAGCAGTGGTGGCTCAGTGGTGAGAACCTCGGTCTTCAAAAATCGATAAGTCGGGGTTCGAGACCGGGTGAGCGTGCAGGAAATAAATTGATTTGTCAATTTATCGGCACATGTGGATAACATCACCACTGCTTAAAAAACGGTGAAGGAAAACATCGTGAGGAAACCGGCAAGTCCAAGAATAAAAAATTCGACGACATGTGACATCTGCCAACCTGCAATTGTTAACCTATTTTTTTTTTTCAATATTTAAGATATAACAAATAAAATATTGTATATGATTTCAGACTTTATTTTATATAAAATGTACAAAATAATACTTTTCTATGGCGATATAACAGAACTTACAAATAAATTAATAAGAGTATTTAGGCAGTAAATAGGATGCCTAAATTACAAAAGACGGCTTCTACAAAGCAAATTGTATATACTACCACAAAACATATTTAAGTAGTAATATTATGTAGTATGAAATAGTAAATTAGTTTTGTCACAATTATAACCGAAAAATGATGAAACGTTCTTTTCAAAATTTACAAAGTATGTTAGAAAATTTCTTCAAGAAGTAAACAAAATTAACAAACTTATCTTTTTACGATTTTCAGGGCCAGTTTAGAATACTTTGTGATAAAGTCACTGATTTTATATTTAACACTTTTAATAAATGATAAATCAGAGTCATGAATAAGTTATGAAACCGGGCCCTTATACTAGCGTCGAGTGTTGATATAACGAAACAGTTTGGATTGTGATCCCGTCTATGTAATTAAGGTTATTATTCTAGATGCTTCTATTTCTTCTATTTCCCTTTGTAAATGGACGTGGCCTGACCAACCACTGCCACCGCTGGGCCTGCCTTGATGATTCCATCGCGAATGTTCTGTCCCATGTGTTCCTGAAAAATATAGCAAATAAAAATAAATACTTCGTTAAGACTAAAATATGGTTATAGGATTTGATTCGTTAAAATTTTGAACTTATAATAAAAATTTTCTATTATAAAATGCATGAAATGTTTTCTCTACATTACAATGCAAATACGAATATTGTAATTATATTAAGAGATTATTTTAATCCATGTAGAGTTAAACGCATGACTCTACACGATTGATAACAACAGAACAATTTTAACAGTACAGAACCAATTGTAGAGTCTCAACAACATTTTATGTGAATATTTTAAATGAGATTGCTTCATGTATCTCTAGAATAGACTCTTGTATACTGAATATAATTTCTATCAGTTGATAGTATGCGTTATTTAATGTTGTCCTAAGAAATACTCTGAAACTGTATGTGCTTTTTTATAATACAGTATTTCAGCGAGACACATATTCATGGGATGTGTATAAATGCCATCAAAATTTAAAGCATACATGAGAAAAAATAAACATTAAAAATACTCACAATTTTCTTAAATATCTTCCACTTGGGAGCTGCCGAAACCGCGGTAAGAGCGAGTACGAACGCAAACACGAAAGAAAATATCTTAGCGAAATTCATTATGATATATTTTTATGTATTATCTTGCTTCACACACAAGTTGTAGTGATCTGAAGATGCATTCGAATACACCGCTTTTATATTGAAGAAACTAGCTTAGTTAGTCATGTGGTTAGAGCATTGGTGTAAACAAAAATAAACTCTATGCGGTTCAGTTATGGTCGAAGATAACTGTTGGCTTAACTGAATGTTGTTTTGTCACGGGTCAGAAGGGAACTCCCGAAGAACTTGATAAAGTGATTCCTCGTTTGCGTATGAATTTAATATAAACATTTCTTATGATTATATGTGAGGCATTACATATTTTAGTGATATTTTATTAGGGGAAGTACCTGGAAATAAAATAAAAATACAATAACATCAAAAAAAAAATAATTAAAAATTTTAACTGATCTTGTACAAAAAATTAAAAAAAAACTAATTAAATATGACTGCCTGACTCACTTAAAATACAAAAATTTCATTGGGAAATATGTATATAACCAATTCAATATATTTATAAGCGTAAGAAACAGAAAAATTATCTTTAACACTACTTTGTTCAATTAAAAATACTGAAATGTAAATAACACTCAAAATATAACATGATTGACATTAACCCTACTAATATTATAAACGCGAAAGATCGTTAGTATGGATGGATGGATAGATGTATGGATGTTTGTTGCTCATTCACGGCAGAAAACGCTTATAGCATCTGTAGGAAATTTGGACTACACAACTTTTTCTTTTTATCCGCGACTTCAACCGCATGATTCTAAAGACTGAGTAGGTAATATGAAGTTTCATGTTTAACAGCACAATTATTGGTCTTTCTTTGATTGTAAAATTTATGAGAACTTTTTAAAAGTCAAATATACAGTTTTACAGAAAAAACGACGGCAAATTTTGAATAAGAAATATGTACATTGCTTAAAATATGACTGTACAAGTTTTAAGTTTATCATAATTCTATGAAAAGAAGCAATGTATAAAATCCTAATCGCTGTAATACAATAACAATAGATTAGCTCTGCACTCAGCAGCACTCATAGAGTGAGATTGCCAATACTTTATCTTGTATATAAATATGTGCATTTAAAACTCTTGTTCTTGGGTGATAATCAAATTAAATAACTTTCTTCGTCGTACAGTAATTTTATTTATTCGTTAACCAATATAGCTTTAATACGATGTTATAACTGTTAAATCTATTAAATAAACAGTAAAATAGTGAACCTTTCATAGTATAAAAATTACGTTTTTAAATAACATGATGATACTGTTACTGTGTATATATCAAATTACTTTTTGAATCCTTAATTTCTTGCTTAATATTACAAACATTAAAGTGTATTTGTTTGTATGTCTTTCTCTCCCGTGTGATTTATGATACAAATTTTTGACTGGACTTAGCTAAAAGGCTAGATGCTGACAAAGGCTTTTTCTAGATATTTAATAGACTAGAGAGTGACATGGGAAATTGCTTTCCGAACCGATGGTATATGGTAAAACTATCTTATGACGATTAAAAAGTGCTTCTAGAAGAAGTCTAATTGAATAAATAAATGTTCGTGTTTGGATTGGGTTCGAATTAATGCCGCAGTGAAACATCCCATTTCCATTGAACTTTCCTTTAATTATGAAAGATGTTTTCAATTATGAAAGTGTTCCCGAACAATTACGACGTTGGAGCCTTCAAGCAAACAGCGTATATGTCACCAAAAGGCTGGCAAATCACCTGTAACACTTTACAGCACTTAACATAAGGTGGCCCATTTGCTCCTTTGTTTGCTCTGTCATAAAAAAAAAGTTTGACGTGAAAGGAAAACTAACAAACACACTTTACATTTATGACATTAGCACATAAGAATCTCAATTCTTTGATTACTATTTGCTTAAATTACCTATCCTAGAGTTGGTTTCAATTTTAATTTAAGAAAATAGAAAGAAATAGGAAAATATAATTATGATGGACAGATACAAAAAGATCCAGTAGAGGTTAAATCGGAACTTAAATACAATACAAATACTACACAACATAGAACACTAATACAATAAAAATACAAACATATTAGTATTTTCTTGTGTTTGATTTCACGCGAGTATTATATATTATATTATTAACCCGACATTTCGAACACTTTACAGCGAGCGTGGTCACGGGGAGACTCCTATAATATAATGAATAAATCGCGTTTAAAATCTGTTAAAAAGTTTTTAATTTCTAAATACAAATATATTTACAATACAATTATATTGATATAATGATTGCCTCTGCGTCTGATTTTTAGTGGATGATAACCCTTAGACCATTGAGTTTATGCTTCAGCTATAGTTATTATAGGGCTATTAGTATAGTACCCGAGTTGTGAAGATTCAATAATGTATTTTACATCATAGCGAGCTATCAACTATACGTTCAAAATGGCAAGAATTTCATTATTACTGCTAGAACGTTAACTTAATTGAAATTCATTGCGAGATTAAATAATTCCGTACTACTTTATTCGGGATTTCATTCATCATTAGTTTAAACGAATTTTCCAACAAATATTATCATTTTATATTTATTTTCCATCCGCCGTTTCGCTCACGTTTTCAAAGGATATGATGTACTGTCGGGTTTTTTCCACATAGTTTAGTAGATTCCGGGATAAATACCATATTGTATATGTCCTTTCTCGGTCACAAACTGTAGCAAATTTGATCCCAATCGGTTAAGGCTAAAGATTAAAGAAAAGACAGACAGAGCTGTTTTCGCATTTATATTGATAGGACGGATCAGTAGTGATAAAATATAGTATCGAATGCAATATTAAATGTAATTATAATGACTATAAACATGAATAGAAAGCACCCATAAAATTAATTTATTGTTCCATTATATTCATCACCGACATGTATGGAAATAAACGCCTACAAATTAGAAAATGTCATATTCCCGTAATTAAATTCAGTTCTCTTTATATGTACCCAATATTGTGTCTGCACAATGATTACACAGATAGACAGTTTTTATTGTTTGTTTAAACGCGCTCATCGCAGGAACTACTGGATTAATTACATTTCTTCGCTGGATATATACATGATTCCTGAGTGCTATAGACTATTTATGTGCAACGGACGAATCCGGGTAACTTCTGGTGAAATTTTAAATAGTTTTGCTGCAAATTTTAATTTTTATCATGCAAGCAATCTGTTATGTAAATTTTGAAAAAGCTATACAATTAGATTCTTTAAGCTGTTTCCACATTTTCACGCCATTTAATTACCTCTTGGCTTGAAAAAAGCTTCACGGTATGGGTATTTTAAACATTAAAGTTATAAATGCATCATAATTCAACATGTCAATAAAAGACAACGTGTTTCAGTAATGGCGTGATGAAAAAGGAATTTATTTCTCAAAGACAATATATCCACATTTATATAGATCGTAGACAAGTACGGATATCCTAAAATAATGATTATTTGATGTTACCTGTTTATTTTTAAAAGAATCAATACGGTTTTAGGCGCAAAAACCGAGACACAATTTCTGCAATAGGGATAAGTTTACTTGAAATATCCTTTGTTACCTGAACGCCTGTTACTGGTTTTTTAATAATTGTCATTTAATCATTACTTATTTAATAAATAGTTTCATATTTCATGGGTCTATAAATTATACTTTACGCTGAAACACTTATTACAGCATACCTAAGTAATATGATATTACCGATGTAAGATTTTTTTTTAATAGTTAACATTGTACGAAAATCGATTAAGCTTTTAATTAAATAAAAAAAATCCTTTATTCTCATATCAAAAATAACAAGAAAATACCTTTTTCATTCTATTTCTTTCTTGTATCGGGTCGTTAATAAATAAGCCCATACGTATAAGATTTTATATCAATTTAAATAAAAGAACTGAAGACAGCTTACATACAATAACTTATAAAGACATATACGTATAGTAATTAATAATTAATTGTGTAAAAAACTACTTGTAAATATTGTTAATTTTAAAATGATGGAAAATAAAATTAATAAAAATCATTTAAAATATTTATTTACAAAGTAATACTTAACTTTTTCATTATTCTAGTTAACAAATAAATAATGTTGAGTAAAATATACAATATCATAGACGCACTAGAAAGACAGAAAAGGGTCAATTATTATCATGGGGCTAGAGAACAATGCTCGATTATTATTATAAACAAAATTGTAAATTCCAATAATAGAGTGTAATATGCTTTCATGCGCTGTACCTATGTATCAGGTGCATTTGACTATTAAGAAATTAATATTAATTCAGGAGGTGCTTCACTATTTTCCCTTATAAATTGATGATGCCTGGCCCACTACTTCTACCGCTGGCCCTGCTTTGATGATTCCATCTCGAATGTTCTGTCCCATGTGTTCCTGAAAAGAGAGTATTGGATAAACTTCATTTCTGAATCATTTAATAACAAGGAGCCACAATAATATATAATAAATAAACTAAAAACTCGCTTTTATGACGGAATAGACAATATGTCTCAATTTTTCTTGTACGTCTGAATAGGCGTAAGAAAATTATTTAATGTTTATAATCTGGATGAAAACATGGACTCCTGGAATTATTATATTGTCATCCATCCAATCATCGATATATATGACACTTACTAGTGCGCTAAATTCGAATTTAATCTGTCAGTTCAAAATGGGTGAAAATCGAGTAAAAAGTTTCATACAAACAATTGCAGTAAAAACATGTTAAAAAACTCACAATTTTCTTAAATATCTTCCACTTGGGAGCCGCCGAAACCATGCTAAGAGCGAGCACGAAAGCAAACACGAGAGAAAATATCTTGGCGAAATTCATTTTTATATCTCCAATTAGTCTTGTTTCTTCACACACCAATTGTATTCTGGAGAAGTATTGGACCACATCGCGCTTATATTGCAAGTAAATAGCAAAGTTAGTAGTGCAGTTCGAATAGAAATGGTTATCAAATATGAACTCTATACCGTTGCGTTAATGTCGCAGTTGAATGAACATGAGTTAGATAGACTGATGTCGCCTTTGTTTTGTCTCGGGTCAGAAGGGAACTCCCGAAGCTCTCGATAAAGTGAATCCCGTGAAATGAATGATCGATACTTTAATTAATTATTTTACGTCACTGATAGCGCGTGTATACTGTAATTATGTTTCTTCTTTGTTTAGTTTCATTCTATGAGGGTTTTATCGTCTCCTTCGCGCATGTTTTAATTCCTATTTCTTGTATCAGTATAAGCTTAGAAGAAAGAAAAGATCTTTCCTTTATTTTTTTTTTTTTTTGTAATGGCCAATTCTTATGAAAATTCTTCGTATGAAAGTGGTTTTGCGTCACGTGTTCCAGTTTCCAAAAAGCCTATATATGTCTTCGCTTATACAAAAAAAAATCAAATTGGTGAAGCAGTTACAGAGATAAACTCGTGCTGTTTTATTTTCTTTAAATTCCCTACAACTTTAAAAAATTTAAATAAACTCAATATACCGACACATTTTTCATACAATTTATTACATGTTTACATTCTCCCCTAACTTAATTGCCTCGAGGACTTGTCAACAAAAAAAAAATTAAAATATTAGGTATTGAAATTTGCTCCCCAAAAAACCCATCATCCTTCATTCATCCTAACCTAAGAAATTAAAACATTCACGCATAGTGATTCCGCCCGTAGAAGAAAGTAAACAATGCTGATATTTTGTATGTGTGCGTAATATTTAACGTTTTATTGCGTTTATATAACTTTTTAGAGTTTTGTATGTGTGCGTAACATTTTATGTTTTATTGCGTTTATATTACTTTTAAATGTACATAAAGATTTATTGTACATAAAGCATTGAAATACAAAGTATGTTCCGTATAAATTTGCGTTTGGGTGCTTTTTGAAGATAACTTTTAATTTCATGATAATGATATAGGTTAATGTTATGCTTTATGTATCATGTATGATGCATAGTTAATATTTTTAAGTGTATAATTTAATATGTTAGGATGGGGATAGTAATATCATTATACGAGTTCCATATATCCTACTAATATTATAAGTGAGAAAGTTTGTAAGGATATGTGTATGTTTGTTAGTCTTTCACGCAAAAACTAGTGAACCGATTGCATTGAAATTTTCTACGTAGATAGCTCGACAACTGGAATAACACATAGGCAACTTTATATCCCGATATTCTTAAGGGATACAAACTTCTACTTCTACTAACAAAACTTTCGGGGCGCAGCTAGTATAATATATAGTTTTTAGTTAATGAATTTTTAATATGTTTTTTTGTAACTAATGTAGGTATAATATAATTTATTTTATTGCATGAATGAAACAAAAAGAAACATATAAATAGCTGAATACTACTCAACTGAAGGTCTTATCGCTTTAGAGCGATTTCTTCCTGATAACCTTTGGTAAAAAAGAGCATAATGATGAAGTAAAGATTATACCGAATTAATTATAAATAAACACAAACATGCAAATAGTAATAGTAATATTAATTGAAAACTGTCACCAAGGCTCAAGGTCTATTTTTATATGTACAGTATGCAGTCAGTCATATGAACTATCTAGGTAGGTTGTATTATATGAACTTTGGGCGAAACTGAGGTCAGTGCCTTTGTTCGCCTTAATTAGGAATCACGTCCGCTCTCTTGAGTCTTTTGGTTATGAGGTAACACGGAAATACAGTCGAATTTATAACGTCCTCTTTTTGAAGTTGGTTGTTAATTGATTTGGTGGCCAATTATTTTGCAGCTCAGAGCAACTGCAAACTCAAACTCAAACTCAAACAATAATTCATTCAACTAGACTTCCTATCTATTTAAATCGTCATATTACATAGTTATAACATTTTCCGTTTCGGAAGGCAGATTCTACAGAGAAGAGCCGGCAAGAAACTCTGTAGTTGCTCTTTTAAAATAATATCAATTTTACATTTAAATTTTACATAATATGTAACATGTACATGACAATGATACCAATAAACTGACCTGTGGTTCTTAAGCGACAACATTCCATGGACTGTCATCTTTCATATATTCATTAATGCTATACTAGGCTCTCTGAACTAATACGTTTTCAATAAAGTTTTTGAATTTAGCAGGGGCGCGAGTCCGATTCGCACTTGACCGATTTTATTATTTGACGCAGGATAGCTCTTGTCCTATTACGCATGGCATGAAGTGAACACTGTCAGTTGTCACCCAGTTATATTATAACAGTAACAATATTGGCGAATCAAAAATTGTATACGGCACGGCAAGACCTGTCAATAAAACTCGGACATTTCATAACAATTTTTGCTACACTGCATTGTGGAGCAGCGCGGGGTTTAATTCAATATTGTATGGTGTGCATCTCTTGGCTGACTGAATTTAGATTCAGTGTTTTCAATATCAATGAAATTATCACAAAACTTAGTATTGGGATGAATGCTATGAAGATACCAATGGATTTTGTGTGGATAAATCTCTAAACCATTTAATTGATTCATTCAATATTTGTAACCGACTTCAAAAAATGAGGTACATGTCTCCAATTTAATGAGCGCATCAACATTTGTATATTTGTTTGTTTGTTCACGCATAACTCAGAATTTATAAGTGGGTTTGAAATAATTTATTTTGAGTTATGTTCGAATTTTTCAACTTAGTTATTATAAGTCGAATTGATAAGTCGGGGTTCGAGACCGGGGCGAGCGTGCAGGAAATAAAATGATTTTTCTATTTATCTGCACATGTGGATAACATCACTACTGCTTAAAACGGTGAAGGATTATCATGACGAAACCGGCATGTCCAAGAATCAAAATGTTCGATGACATGTGCCATCAGCCAACCCGCACATGACCAGCATGGTGGATCATGGCCTGAACGCCTGGAAGCCGGTGTACCAGCTGTGGGAACATTTATGGGCTAATGAAGATGATGATAATAAATACAGTGTTTCAATAAAACGTTGAATAGTTTTCAAAATGTTTATTTCTTAAAAAATATTTAAAATACTGATTTCATTATAGTGTAATTATTTACAATAACACACTACATTGAGGTATACAATTACAATACATTTTTAATTATTCTATCCTTTTACGATTCCTGTAGCTTGTCCAACCACTGCAACGGCTGGCCCCGCTTTGATGATACCATCGCGCACGTTCCTTCCAACTTTCTCCTGTAAAGAAAAAACGAATGAGTGTTTTTTCATAAAATTTAACAAAAACCTGTCTAGGATTTAGAGTAATTTTTTCATATAATTTAATGTAAAAAGTCTGCTCTTATAAAAAGAAGCCTAGAGCTTACCCTATTCGAAAACAGTATTGTATTGATCTAAGTTGCTTATCTTCGCTACGCATGGAATATTTCTTAGACATACTTTTTCTTACTTTCCTATCTTTTAATCCTTTTTGGAATTATGAATAAATACCGAAACTGTATAAATCGGCGCAGCCGTTCTCGAGTTTGAGCGAAACTAACGAACACTAATTAATTTACGTATGTAAAAAAGATTTAGTTTAAAAAATCATAACTAATTTTTCGATTTTGTTGTATAAACCAATTCGTTTAAAATGTTCGCTAATAATGGCATAGGAACCAATACTATTTTTGATATGAATACAGAATATTTCTAAAGCACAGTTATTAATATCGACACAAAATAATAACAAACAACAACGTTATTAAAAACTTACGATTTTTTTAAACAACTTCCATTTAGGGCTAGCGTCCACCATACTCATTGCCAAAATGCAGGCGAACACAAAGAAAAATATCCTCGAAAAGTCCATTATTGTATTTAATTAAGTGTATTGCGTTTCGCAATATAGAAGACATGTACGTTTATGAGATAGATTGTACCGAGTTCAATTTTAAATACTTACAAAATGACTAATTTAAATCTGTAGTTAATATCGCATTGCTAGTCAAACGCGAACTCTAACTCCATAGAAATAAGAGTTATTTCATCACCGTCGTTAAATTGAGTGTTTCTTATGATTGTTGATAAAAGGTCAATATGGGTCAAATTGCTTGGAACATAATGAATGGGCGATAAACGTGAATCCCCTAAATGCACTGGGACCGGGGAATTATTGCGGGTGTGTAAACATTTTGATGCTTTTTATCGATGTGTTTGTGTGTAAATATATTCTATATTCAAAAATTCAAATATTTGTTTTATTTAGAATAATAACGAAGGTGCCTTTACTGTTTTATATACATATCTAGTTACTGATACTGGTTATTTATAGTTTTTGACAGAAAACTTTTTCTAATTATGTCTTATATATTAAATTATTTCCCGACCAAAGTTAACATTTCTATATCTTATCTTATACTTATAAAAATGAAACCCGTTTTCCTTGGTCACGGCATCACGCGTGAATGGCTGGACTGATTTCACTAATCCTTTTTTTGCTGTATTTGTTATTATTAGGAGAAGGTTCTTACGAAAAAAAAATATTAAGAAAATCTCTCAGAAATATTGAAAAATGTACATTTAATTTTGCATATTTTAAAAAACGCGAGTAACAAACGTCAATGTCATTCACAGCCATAGATTATATTTATATAAGGAGCTGAAATAGGGAGATGAAAGCGATATAACCGAATACCACGCGGGCGAAGCCGCGGGCGAAAAGCTAGTTCTATATAATTATTTATAATACGATGATCCGCGAACCAAATTCTTGTAATGTTATTAACTGAATCGACTGATTGTACGCGCTACACGGTTCTTTACCGTTTACTCATTGGATGCAATGCGGAAGCTTCTATGAGAAATCGTTACATATATGAATGAGTTAGCGACAATTGAAATACAATCATACACTAGATTTTTCGTAATAAATTTGAATTAGGATATAGATAAAAAGTATTACTGTCAATATATAAGAGTTGTAAAATCAAGTGTTTATAAAGAATCGTCAAATCATTATCTTTTATATTATTGGGTATTTGGAACAATTTAATTCCTTACATATCATTTAATTATTATATAATCATTTTACTTTATCAGCAGTTTCAACCTGATTCAAAAAAGGAGGAAATTTCCAATTTGACTATATGTTATGTGTTTGTTAGATACCTCAAATTTATCGACTGGGTGAACCAATTTCGATTATTCTTGTTTTATTTGAAAGCTGGAGACTAAAATAAGGTTTCATTTCATTAAATATTAAATAAATTATTATAGTTTCCTTCATTTTTCGAAAATACGTAATATTTCCTCTGATCAAACTCATTATCTTTTGATCTTACTGTCCATGCTTCTGGTTTTCATTCTTACGTCACGGGTCAAAAACAATATACATTAACAAAAACAATGGACTAGTAGCAACAGGAAAATAATAATTTAATTATATAGGATGCCATGATTCAATTACGACCGTATTTTTGCTACGGAAGTTGCTTTCAAACAAGTTAAGTTATTTTCTTTTATAATTTTGAATTCGGGCCTTGGTTCTAGTTTAATATTTGCAAAAAAAATATACGTTCATGTAAGAAATAGATCTTTCAATAAAGAAAACAATAAAACAGTACAAAATATAGAATTATGTATTATTATTAGAAGCCGAAATAAATTATACCATGTACTTAGCCAGATTCGGCTATATTCCTATTTCTCATTGCTTAATTTCATTAAAATACGATTAGCCATTTAACTAGTATCAAGCCATCGTCTTTATAATAATTCTTATATGAAAAGATCCGTTCCTGGGGAGGGAGGCAGTCCAAATTCTAAAATGGGACCAATCGACAACAATCACTACATAGTATAAAACAAAGTCGCTTTCTCTGTTCCTATGCCCCTAATGCTTAAATTTTTAAATCAATGCAACGGATTTTAATGGGTTTTTTTTAATAGATAGAGTGATTCAAGAGAAAGGTTTATTTAGCACCTTTAAACTACTCCGAATTAACGCGTGCGAAATCGCGAGCAAAAGCTTCTAGCTCTTTTTAAATAAAACTTCACTCGGACGAAAACCCGCGGAGTTGTCGAGAAACGAATCTAAACAAATACAGTCCTATGGAGTATCTTCTTCTTTCGTTTTTGGCAACTTTCGGCAACTCCAGATAAGCAATAGTAGTAAGATCAAACAACAATAAAAACTAGAGGAAAAACTTCGATAAAAATGTAATGCCTTTCGAGAACAATCGATTAAAGGAACTGATACATTGATACATCTCTGCAACGATCAAAATCACAAGAAACTTATTTAAATTGAAGTAACCTAGAAAGTTTATCCTTGACACGAGTAATTTTTTTCCTACAATTTGAGTGGATGGAAAACAGAAATCTTTGAGATAAGAGTCATACGTGTCGATTCAATATTGCTTTAGCCTCGTTAATTATCGTCTTTTTAAACATACTTATTGATCTTAATCTAATACCTTTATTTGCTAAGAATTTCCTACAATGAATACAGATAACATTTTGTATAGCTCGCTGAGTAAACATGATCTTCTGTATCTTCATTTAAAGGAAATTTACGAGTCAAAATATACGAAAAGAGTATTTCTATTAATTTAGTTAAGTTTATTTTTTCAAATTCTTAATAGTTAGTACCAAAATCAAAGCGGAGCTTAATCCAACGCAGCCTGAGTAATTAAAATCATTTCAGCAATTTTTGAGTTACAAGTGGTGCACACTCGCACACATTTTGAGAATTACAATATTATGTTTAATCTCTTCACAAAGTTCATTGTGCCCTGCCAATTCTATGCAAAACAGGGCTTAGTGATGTCGGAAGTTCGTATTTAGCAGATACAAAGTGGCCCAAAGCAGCTTATTAAGTCATTTCGTCTTTCAAAGATTACGATCTTTTGAAGCATTTGAGGAAAAAATATAATTTTTATTGCAAACGAAACTTGTTTAGACAGATAAGAGAATGTTTGATAGGGATCAAATATTTCTTAATTTCTTATAGAAGCGCTTTCGAGTCATACAATTATAATGCGCTAATTGCTATATAATTGCTAAATAAACATTTTACCATCAAAATTATTTTATTCTTTTGATCGATATGACGTTACCTCAGACGAAAAACGTTAATTTAGCGAAAAAACATCAGACATCGCGTTGTGGTCAAACTAAAAGATACATACACATCGTGAAATTCGTATTATGGCTACAATGAACAGGCTCACGATGCGTTGTCAGTCGACACAATACGTCTACATAGCAAAATTTCTGTTGTGGCTGGCATACGACATCGACGCGTTGTGGCAATGATGAAAAAGCATGACGCATTCTGAACATATATAGGTTTACTAATCCTTTTTTATTATTTGAAACAAATTTAAATTAGTACAAAAAGTCTATTTTAGCATTCTCATTGCCAATACCTGAAAAATACTTTGACTCAATTTTACGCCTACGTAATATTTGGACATTATCTCGTTCAAATTTCACAAGATGTCATGAATTATCAGTTCTTCTGCCAATAATTTTATATTTATTTGCTTTATATTTATTGATTTGTTCAAACATGCGAAATACCAAAGACGACCATTAAAATTATTATTTATATAACCATTAAATTATATAAATCATTGCGCCTTAAAAAATGAAAATATTAGTAATGTTGCTATAAAAAACTAAAAGGCGCGAAATATTACTAATTCATACACACTTGAAATTATATTAGACTGCAGACATCTAATAATACATAGCAACAAGCACTTCAAAAGATGTTTTCTTAACAAAATTGTTACGCACATATTTCTTTTCTTTTGTTTGAAGAGTTGAACAATTTAATACCTTCGGATATTGCCAAATATTTTCATTACATTTTTACTACATTAAACAGTTCAGGGCCGTATGAGATTATTTTTCTACAGTTTTCCTGTTTGTAATCGCTGTTTAGTTTAGGTAGCGACGAGTAAATAACGAATTGTTTTGAATTATTAAAAAATTTTCAATTTTACGTGGTTACTTTATGTGGTTGTTTGTTATTTACTGTATTTTTGTAAAAAGCTATTTAATATCCTAATAGCATATCACATTAATATTATAAATGGGAAAGTTTGTTTGTTTGTATGTTTATCCGTCAATCACGTTGAAACAGTACTTGCTATACAGACACAGTATGAGCTGACTTCGGTGATAGGATACTTTTTATCCCGATTATATGCTCCCTTGTGATAAAATAGGAGTCTTGATACCAAGAGCCGGGAAGAGCGTCTAGTAACAAATATTTCTTTAGGTGTATCATAAACAGTTTCTTTCCGTTAGCCGTAAAAAATATAATTTACGCTAAAACCTAATGAGACTTAGTTATTCCAACAGCATGTTAGAAAAAGCTTCGTGTTCAACAAAATAAAGGGTAACATTGCATGTAACGCCCTAATAAAATTTAAGCGAAGTGCTAGGGCTGGCTCGCTGTAGTTTATAAATCAGTAATTCGCTGACTATTAATTTGATGTGACCTTGTTTTGAACTTGGGTATACAGCTTTTGTTTCGTGAATGCCTTTTTATTATAGACATTCGGTTACTTTGTTTTATCCGTGAGAACTAATGGATTCTTAGCATGAACGCTTGGATAAACAATGCGAAAAATTATTACTATTCAATCTTTTTATCAGTAATGAAAACTGTATAATTAGGTATGAAATATAACTAATAACCGTCATAGGAGGTCGCGTCCCAGCAGTGGGAACATATAAGGGCTGATGATAACTAATATCTCTTACCTCTCATACACTTATCTGGTTGAGTATATAAAGACTTTTTTGATGTACAGGAAGCGAGAGAAATTGACGTGGATGAGATGTATATTTAATTAATTTCAGTTCAAATATCACACTGTTTAAATTTCCGAGCCAAATACTGAATATTAATTACATGAGGATCACTTAAATATACGATACATGGCTAAGATATTATTTCTGGCTATACAGGATGGAATTTTGTAATACCAGAGCATGTGCTCTTATCACTGAAGAAAGGGAATTTTACTAATTTTTATTTTATTTATTTATTTTTATTACAGCTAAACATACAATAAATAGTTCCTTTTACAAATGTAATTCAATAGTGTGTGAACAAAACGAAAAAAAACAATAAAAAGCTAAAATGAAAGAAATTGAATAATAAGGTTCCAAGTGAAGATTCTGACATACCCGATATAATCGCAGTATAAGGGAATAGTTTGTGTAAGTGTGTGAGTGTGTAAGTGAGTATATGTAGGTATGTTGTGTTTCTGTGTTTTTCTATATTTCCTGACGGATCAGCTGTGATATAATATTTTCTTTACTGTTACCTGTATATTTTAATTGGTTATAAAGATCGATGCAACTAAAGCAGCAATTTTAACAGATTTTTGTTCATTTTATTCCCGGGTAGAGCAAGCGAACTCTCGGAAATCTTCCAATGAATTCAATGATCATGATCATGTTATATTCTAGATTAAGAATGTTTCTCATTCAGTTAGCATTAAAAAAACCACCCCCTGTATATGTCACAGGTATATTGTCAAAGCATTACAATTTCACGAGTAATATTATAATAAAAATGAAGATTGTTAGACGACTTCATTTCTTACAATTTAATGGCATTTTAGTGACATTGTAATGCCACGGGGACTTAATGTGACTATTATATACAAAAAAGAGCTAACCGGGTAGGTATATCAATTGCTACTGTACTAGTTATTATTAATATAAAAGAATCTATACTAAAATCTAAATATATATAATTCAATAGTGACTGACTGATATACCGATACCAAACTAGAGGACGGATTGGCCTGCAATCTGGCATGCAGGATTTTGATAAATTCTACCTCCAAGCGGATAAAAGGGGAGATGAAAGTTTGTACCACGAAAATTTATTAACACCGCGCGCGCGGCGGTAACATCAAGTATTATATATAATGTTTCATCACGCTTCCTTACTGTGTTATAAAATGAGCACGAACAAAGCCTCTAAGAATTGACTGAATTTTATGAAAACCGTTTATAAAAGCCACAACAATATTAAGAAAATCCTTGACCTGAAAAAGGTTGTTTGTGAAAAAACCCTGCTCAATCCCGAAACAAAGTATCATCGATTTATCACGGGACGTAGTCGTAAATGGTCGAAATATTGGAGAGATGCCAATATGGACGAATTGTGTGATGCTACCGTGATATCTGTAGGGTGGCCTTTATTTCACCTTTTCTTACTATTCTGTGCTAATAATATAAAAACAGACTTTTAAATTAATTAGCATCGTCGTATCATATGCATGCATTTCTCTGGGAAACTAAATCGTTGATTTTGAGAGATTATGACGTGACGTTATCATTCGAATTCTGGTAGTAATTTAAACTGTATAAGATTATTTTGTATGTAAATTCTTGCCTCTACAATATTTAACGAAAAACAGTAAAAAGATCATATAACAAAATTAAAAATTTCTCTTTATCTGAAACACAAATATACATAATGATAAAAAAGCAACTAAAATTTAATAATATGTGAAAAGTAAGTGTGCATCTAATAAATCAAATATATATATCTATATTCTGGTATTATTTTAACTTCAGTTTTGGTGAATCGCTACAGGCAGCAACTATTAACCTTCATTAGCAGTACCATGTCCAAATTCTCTTTTAATTAAATATTATTAACGAATTCTATTTATGATGCTTTCCATTTTCTCCTTAGATCCTCCTTTCTCCATTTCTATCAAGCATGCACGTATTATATTCCAAATCATGAATTTTATTGGCTTTTAATTAATATTAAGACATACATTCAAACAAAAATTAAAAACAATTATTCATAATTGAATCTTAGTTGAAGCAACTAAATTATCACATTTGCTCTTATACTCTGATCAGGTCAATATACAGAATAAACTCATAAAATGATTGCATAATCTGTCCATTTGAAGTACACAGAAACATCTAGAAGCTAATAAAGGCGTGTTAAAACTGAAAGCTTAATACGCATTATTGTTAACTAGTTCCTTACAATAAAATATAATCCCTCAAATGAAATGCTGCACTAATCCAACCTTTTGTAAGGTGATCACGCAATACCATAATGTAACATGAAATTACGAAATCATTATCTACTTCCGTGAAACCGAACTTTACGTTTTTGATAAGAAATAATATGAGCAATTTAATTACGTATTGCCAGTCTCAAGGGTATGTTTTTGTTTGATTGGTTGAGTTGATTTTCGTTCGTGATAAATATCCGCTATATACAAAACACGCTGCAATTTTCAACCAACTTCCAAAAAAGGAGAATATCAATTCAACAGCATTTTTTATTTGTTACCTCATATCTTTCGACTAGGTGAACCGATTTTAATAATTCTTTTTTTATTCGAAAGTTGGAGTCTACTTGAGGTACAATATCAATTTGGTCTAGCGTTGACAGTTTGAAGGCCGTATGCTTTCGTATTTTAAGTAGTTATTTGTCTATAAGTTTAATTTCTTCCCTCCCACTTAAGAATGCTTCCCATAGCTGCTGCCACTTCTGTATAATGATTTGAAATAAAATGCGTGTGAACATAGATAATACTAAACGTTATATATGAGTGGCTCCACAGATTAAATACAAAGGTTTATATCACCGTATCTATTCATGTATATGCAGCTAATGAGATGACAAACTCACTTACAAATGACACTTTTAAATCGTTATAACATTTTTACAGTACACAACTAGATAGGAATTAAATTAGCTTTAGCCATTATTAAAGGAAGGTAACTCTGCGTATCTGGAATATAGGTACATTTAATGAATACAATATCTGTAGAGGATTTTAGTGTCTTAATAATTACTAGCTGTGACCCGCGGTTGAAACCGCGTAAGTCCGTATCCCGTAGGAATATCGGTATAAAAAGTGCCTATGTGTTATTTCAGTTGTCCAGCTATCTACGAAGCAAAATAGTATTATTATTCACGAATAGATGTCAGGAAAAAAAAAACACGAATATGACATTTTCTAAAAAAAATTCCTAGCTAGATCGATTTATCGCCTCCGAAACCCCCTAAATACTAAATTTCATGAAAATCGTTGGAGCCGATTCCGAGATCCCAATTATATATATATATATATATATATATATATATATATATACAAGAATTGCTCGTTTAAAGGTATAAGATATGTTAACTAATGAGTAGCTCTAAAACATAACTCCTCTATCATAAACCTTGCTTAACGATCCCATACTTTCTCGTCAAGGTCCAATTATTCACATATCCAATACTTGTTGACAGTAATATGACGAAAGAGAAATTCGGTCGAATAATTTGACAACCATTACTGTATTCGTACAGAAATATGAAAGCAATTTGGTCAAGTGTGACAAATAGACGTCATAAGATTGTAGGCACAATGCTAGCACTATCCAACGAGCTGAAATATCGTTTGTTTCAGTAAAAGAAAATAAGTTTTATAGATAAATAGCTACCAGTATTTTTAATGCGAAAGTAACTCTCTCTGCCTCTTCTTCGCGCCCAAACTACTGAACCAGCTTGGATTCGATTAGGAGGAAAAAAGTTCAACCCAGACATCCAACGGATATAAAAACTGTGCGGGTCTATTACCTCTGAATACGCGGGTTAAGTTAGGGTGTGAGAGATAGTTTTAAAAACATGTTTAATCACGCTCATGGTGGAATCATAAAATGGAAAGCTTAACAAAGCATTTTCATAATTAATTGCTGGTTATATTTCAAAATGCCTTAACAAAAATATGTCTCAACCAATACAGCAGTTATTGAAATTTACCACATAATATTTCATTTTTTTCATTCATCATTCACAACTTACACAGAAATACTCGTTTCCTATCAATACTACAAAGGCAATCTCACATTATTGGCCATAGACAACTCCGGGCATAGACTCAAACAAGATGAAACCATAGACAAAAATCAGGAAAACTAATACAAAACTACGTCATCCCCAACGATATATGGAACAATTCCTGTTAACTAATCAACATTTGATTACACGGAAGCACTTTTTGTATCCTTGTTGCAAACGAGTTTAAAAAGTTGGCAACTAAACAACCGAGGGTCTGTTAAGCCTTCCTCAATCGTCCGAACTCAAAATAAACAGCTGAGCCATTTTTAATTGAGAAAATTTTGGACGGACACATGCGAACTTTTTTAATTTTTTTCATCCTGTTGTTTAATTGAAAAGAATTTTCCCGGGAAAATATTGATATTTATAGCTTACTGGGGCAAATTCTCCAGGGCATAAGATGTATGCCGCGTTATAAGGTAGCTTATGTCTAATCTTATATAGAGATAATGTCAATCAATTGACTTAAATAGATTTTGAAGATAGTAACTATATATACTATAAATTTAAAAGTAAAACTACTGAACCGATTAAAATGAAATTTGGTACGTAGATAGCTGGACAACAGGAATAACACAGAGGCAACTTTTTATCCCGCTATTCCTACGGGATACAGACTTACGCGGGTGAAATCGCAGGGCGTAGCTAGATATGTCCATATTATGCATTTTTAATTTGTGAAGACAATATGCACATATTACAAGAAAAACAATCTCATTACTAAAAAAATAAAACTAATAATAAAACTCCTGCTCCTTTGCTTGCTCTGCCATAAAAAAAATAGCCGAGAAACTTTCCAATATAAGCGATAAACTCAAACGTAACTGTATATATACAATAACAGACTAAAATAGGCATCTGAAAAAGTCACGTTCCAAAGATTGAATAAGCCATTGATATATTCTGGAACACAACAATAGAGAATAAACGAAACATTTAAGTAAACAATGAGCAACTGATGAGGAATTTTCATTAAATTTTAATCAACAAGAATTATTTATAGTGTCTGGGTTCAACGTCGATACTGATAAAATTTCCGTTCGCTGTCGTTTAAAATCGTCTTGATTTTATATTTAACTCCATGTAATTTGCATTTTAATTCTTTATACAATAAAATTGATACTGATCTCAGTCTATTCATTAGAGATACTAACATCAATAATGCTCACCTATGCCCCTGGTGGGAGAAGGAGTGAAGTGGAGTTGCAATAAAATTAAAAAAAAATCAAATTGAGAACCTCCATCGTTTTTGAGAGTGTCGTTTATAACTAAAATAAAACATTATTGAGAAAGCAGAACAATAACAAAAAAGAACGATTTCATCTCTGTATGTTGTTTGCACAGATCTAATGGAAAATACTGCGAAGAATTGCATACAATTTTCATTAAAGCATTTTCAATTTAGGATATATATAGGATGCTAGTTGCGCCCCGCGGTTTCACCCGCGTGTTTCCGTATCCCGTAGGAATATCGGGATAAAACGTTGCCTATATGTTATTCCAGTTGTCCAGCTGTCTACGTACCAAATTTCATTGCAATCGGTTCAACAGTTTTTGCGTGAAAGAGTAATAAACACACACACACACATCCTCACAAACTTTCGCGTTTATAATATAAGTAGGAAGTAGGTTAGGATATAGATTTATTAGCCTTCTTTATCATATATCCAATACACGCTACTCACAAACGACTGTATTTTGTGATTAAATTTCTATTGAAGTCATGACCATTTGCTCGCGGCTTCGCACGCGTGTAATTCGGAGTAGTTTAATAGATGTTATTATGCATATAAACCTTCATCTGAAGTACTCTATCTTTAAAAAACCCCATTAGAAGCCGTTGCGTACTTTAAAGATTTAAGCATACATAGGAGATAGGGACATAGGGTCAGAGAGTGCGACTATGTTTTATACTATATAGTGATAATATTCGTTTTCAAAACATTGTATTTTTTAAACGTGAGATAGTCCATTGAAATGTTACATTATTTAGGCCTAACCTTGCGTTTTTTAGAGGACGCAATTTTATTTTTTTGTTGTGTAGAGGGGGTCAGTGTAAAGCTAAAACCAAGTTTGTGGGGTCGCCACCCTTGTCCCACGGCCGCCATCTTGAAAATAGGGGTTGAAACGGTTTTTATGATATATCTCTTAAACTATTTATTTGATAAAAAAAAATTGTTAACATTTTTTGTTGAAAATTTAATTCTCTACAACTTTGGTCCAGTAACTTTTTATCATAAAAACCCCACAAACTTGGTTTTAGCTTTACACTGACCCCCCCTACACATCAAAAAAATAAAATTGCGTCCTCTAAAAAACGCAACCCCAAATGTAACTTTTTAATGGACTAAGAGTCGAACATGCTTCGACATGAATTGGGCCAGATCGTCGTTCAGAAGCTTGAAAATATACTGTGTTTCGTATAATGGGGGAAAAGAGGTTCGTATCCTCTCCCTTATTTCTCAGTCATTTCCCTTATACCCTTTCTTACCTTTCTGAATCCCACATATTTTAAATTCGATAATCTATTTAATGGGCGATCGCGACCTACCAGCTTTTTAGCTAATACATCAAAAAGTCTTGGCTTATGCCATTGCAACGCATGCTCTATAGCATGCGTTGTTCGTGGGTGCTATTTTTTTATCTTAATGACTTAATATTTGTGTATGTGACACATATAGACACAGCACAATTTCTATTATCAACGTTTATTAATACTTATAATACAATTAGCTGTTGCCCGCAACCTGCGCGGTCTTCATAACTTTTCATCCCCTATCTTATCCCCCTGTGGGTAGAATATGTCAAAATCAATACTAAGCGGACGCCTATGTCATTACATCTGTCTGAAAGTCAGCCCAAACAGTCCAATGATTTGAGCTGTGCGTTGATAAATCACAATGTCAGTCAGTCACCTTTGAGTTTTACATATATATAGATTCGACTAACCTTTAATTACCATACATGTACATACCGTACCGTAACTATTGAAATTTCAATACATTATGCAAGGATATTTATTTAGGTCGATACATCAAGCCAAATAGATCGATTTCCCCGTCAGTACCAAAGTTCCGTCTAAGCAATCAGCGAGTGACAAATGGTTTTCATTTAGATCGTTAGTCTGAATGGATGCTTGCATTACGACTGAATTATTTCACGTATTTGGCCACAAACACATTTTAGTCAGTAACCT
Organism: Zerene cesonia; assembly: GCF_012273895.1. NCBI lineage: Eukaryota > Metazoa > Arthropoda > Insecta > Lepidoptera > Pieridae > Zerene > Zerene cesonia. The sequence goes on along the minus strand of NC_052130.1, from coordinate 4,325,635 downwards.
GATACATTTAAACGCATTGATGTTTTGTTGTTGACGTAAGATTTTTGTTAGCTCTCTTACGTCTTTCTATATTATTTTAGAGTGCAATGTAATGCAATATACTTTTCAATTTAATACGTTTCTTTTCTATTTTAGTATTATATAATATAATAATAAACTAATAGTTTAGTTATTACATACAAATAATATTTAGTTGTCAATACAAAGTTGTTGTATTAAAATTTTATTTTATTTGTATTATTGAAGCAATAAGCGATTTATTACTCACTAGACGCTAATCCCGGCTTCGCCCGGATATCAAGACTCCTGTTTTATCTCTAGGGAGCAATCGGGATAAAAAATATCCTATCACGAAAGTCAGCTGATATCGTGTCTGTAAACCCAATTTTATTAAAATCTCTAAATGTAGGCATATGCATGTATAGCACCTGTTTATTGTTTATTTTTATCCCAATTAACTTCTTAAGTATTCCGTTTACCTGCAACGGTCATTCACAAAAATATAATTCGTATTTACCAAAAATATGTTATGGAAATAAGAGCTTGAGATAAACGATATACACTTGATTGTATGAACGAATGTTATATGCATACAAATAAACAGACAAATAAATTATAATAGCAAAACAACTTACATGTAAAAGGAGGTCTTGTGTGACTGATCATTCTTCTTAAAAACCCCAATTGGAAAGATAAATTATTCCAGGTATAATGAAAAATTGTTATTTTGATTCGCCTTTTCAATAAAACCTAGATGTTTTTTAGTGCTGTAAGGATAAGCTTATTCTCAGTACTTTTCTTTGGTTTCATTTTAATCAAACCTTTAAATGTAACTCAATGAAAAGACGATTGTTATTGATTAAAATTACAATGTCGTATGAAACAACCACTTAAATAAGATGATCTAATTTCCCATCTTTCATTTTTAACATGTGATATTTTAGTATTATTGTATAATATTTTATTATGTGCGGATAAATATACATAAGAATTGAAGAATTAACCTTAAGACTTATAAGACTATGAAAGAGGAATAATCAATTTATAGGATACTTATGTATTTCAATTAAACATTGAAACGTATGTCTCTTGCGACCATACTGTTGAATGAATTAGGAATAAGTTGGATACATATGCTGTACTGTTTTGAAGAGAAAGATAGCAGTAAAAATGCTTGTCCTATACAACAAAATACACGTTTTAAAACATTGTCAGTAGCTTTTTTATGCCTAAAACCCCACTGTGTTCCGTCGAGCCGCATAAGTGAGGGTCACGGGTATTTGATGGATTCGTCCACGATTCATTGTCAGTACCTATTATCAAGCCATATTACATTCATAACAATCAATTGGTATTCAAGGAAGTACAGTAAGTGAAACTCTTGAATCGTTATCATAAACATAATGGGATTGCACAATATTATAACTATTATTTTATTTGTTAGAACGGGCAACTAAGTTGGTGGTTTGCCTGATGGTAAGCGATCACCACCACCCATGAACATTTGCAGAGATGGGCCGCCGCAAATGTGTTACCCGCTTTTTAAGGGTAAAGGATAAAGAAAGGTATGACGATGGGAATAAAGTAATTGACTGGAAAGGGTGAGGAAAAGGATACGGGCACCCAGCTCCCCAAATTAGTAAATATCCCTATTAATAATATTGTAATAATTATGTAATTGTAAATGTAATTAATCGAACAATTTGCTTTTATTCATTATATCTATTAAGCAAATAAATCAAGGATTAAAAAATGGAAAACAAAAAGTGCGTGTATAAAATATCATAAATAAGTTTTTGCAACATTAAAAAATTATCGATATTAAAGTTTTTCTTACTTCCAATTAATCGCGTTTATAATATCGGTGATATTTTTCAACAATTAGCGAATGATATGCTTGTTATTATAATCCAATTGTAAACGGCCTGAATCTGATGTTTATTAAATAAACCCACACTTTATATATTTGTAGGAATATTAATGTTGGTAGAAACAATATCAATAACTTGGTACACATTTTTACATTTAAAAATGGAATTATATTTTTAAGAGAATTACCATATAAAACAAAAGATTGTTTATTTTTTTTTTTTTTTTTTTTTT
>NC_052130.1:4205035-4322532 GCF_012273895.1 Zerene cesonia | reverse complement strand
GCCATATTGATGGTCACTGATCAGCTGGTTCTCTTCTAGGTAACCTAAGAGTTGACGGTTTATAATGCTTTCCATCACGTTTATTTTAATAAGTAAAAATTTAACAGAAAAGTTCTTATGGAGCATTCGATTTTCCTCTTTTTAATAAGACTAGACGCTCATGCCGGCTCCGCCCGGATATCAAGTTTCCTGTTTTATCTCAAGGGAGCATTTAAACGGGATATTGGGATATCACCCAAGTTAGCTCATACGTATACCAAATTTCATCAAAATCCGTTCAATAGTTTCAGCGTGATTGACGGTCAAACATCTAGAAAACAAACTTTCACATTTTTTTTTATGTCACATTCAGCAATGGAGCTGGTGGGACGCCTGATGGTAAGCGCTACCACCGAAATGAACATTTGTGCCTCTACAAATGGATTACCGACTTTAAATTGGGAAGGGATTAAGAAAGGATTGGCGAGAGGAATAAAGGAAAGGACTGGGAAGGAGAAGGAAAAGGATATGGGCCTCCGGCTCCCCCACTCATCGAACGAAATACAGCAGAATGGTATTTCACGCCGTTCTTCTGTGGGGGTGTGGTACTTCCCCGGTGCGAGCTGGCCCGATTCACATAAAATTTATAATTGATGATATTAAAATTTATAATATTATAAATTTACATTAAAAATTTATAACATTAGTGTGATAATAGAATACAGAGAATACTTTAATAGAATACAGAGAAGTCCTTTCCATGGGAGTTTACCAACCTATAAACCCATAACACATTTAGTTTGTTCGCCGTTAACATTTGCGTAACGTTTCGATAAATTGAGTTGACTCAGAAACATGCGAAGAAAGATAAAATTCACTTTCACATGTGAGTCAAGTTGATTTTAAGAATTATCAGCTATTCCAAACCACTTTCTCCGACCTCACGAAAAATACAAGACTACGTAAAAGGCACGTTAAGGATACAGTCGAAATATGTATAATTAATGGGTACCTCAATACCTACCTCTCTCGCACCGGGTCAGACTGAGTTGAACCGTGATAATCACACATACACACACACACACACAAACGCGCGCGCGCGCGCACACGCACACATACACGTAGACTACGTCATTATACTCTTAATTTTTGGTGAAAACTAGAAAATATGTCACATCGATAAAATTGTTTCTATTCTTTCAAAATTATAAATATTTTTTGAAATAAGACAATTATAGATAATCAATTTCCCTTATTAGTGTAAATTTACTATATAATTAAATAACTTAAAACCAGCTACACTGATTATGAAGCCGTGTTGCTATTAACAATGAGTTCGAAGTATTTCGTTTGTAAATATATAATACATTCGATGAAATAAATAATATAACAATACTGCTTAATGCTATAAATATGAAACTGTATTTGTTTGTTTGTCTGGTTTTATTTTGGAGATAGATATAGAATTCCCATGGTAAAGCAGTTGTTTACCGAGAGGATATTTCTAGAGCCACTGGCGGTAAGCATTTTATTTAACATTAATAACATATTAATACGGCTTGCTTGCCTTTTTATTTTTTAGAATAAAGAAAAACTTTTATTCATTCGGCGAATTACATTATTAAATTTAAAACGCGACTTCCAACTATCTGAACCGTTTGTAAACTACAGTTATATTGCCGCAAATATAATAAATAATTCATCATCAGTCTATTCTGTCCGCATTCTACTCAGACATAGACCTACATTATACACTGCAACTGTCAGGTGATCAATATGTCCACCTGACAGTCGAGAATCTAAGCTATCTCAAAGTGCTTAGACACCCAAATCATTCGGAACATATACGCTTCATACGAAAGTTTATTATAAGTTCTTTCTTTATAAAAAAATATATAATTGACTTCAAAAAAGAACCAGGTTCAAAAAAGAACAAGAATTTGACTGCATTTTTGTGTTTGTGACGTCATAACTTTTGACTGGGTTAACGGATTTTGATGATTCTTATTTTATTTAAAAGCCATATCTATTTAAAATTGGTCTAGTTCTGAGAATTTAAAGGCGGCTTAGTTATTGTTAAAAAGAATTATTGCCAATTTTTACTTAAATTTTATAAATAGATGCATTCTCTATCTTCTAGAATGAAGGTTTAAAGTCACAGTCTACCAAGCTGGCCAGGACGTGCGTGCGACGTGTTTTGATTCTGCGTACGACATTTCATTTTCATCACAAGCCTAACTTCGCAAATGTGTGTGAAGCCCTGAAATCAAATTTAATGCGAAATTTGCTGCTCGTATATAGCCCTACTAGCTGCGCCCCGCGATACCCGCGTGAGTTCATATCCCGTAGGAATATCGGGATAAAAAGTTGCTTATATGTTATTCTAGTTGTCCAGCTGTCTACGTACCAAATTTCATTGCAATCGGTTCAGTAGTTTTTGCGTGAAAGAGCAATAAACACACACATCTTTACAAACATTCGCATTTATAATATTAGTAGGATTAACTATCCATTTTAGCTTCGCCCGCGCAGTCAAAGGAAAAGTTGACAGGCCCGCATAGTTCCATTCCTATACGATTTCCTCTACAAAAATAATCTAATATCCATTCTTTTATTTCATTTTGGTGAATAACAATCTTATTAATATAGCAAAATGGTTCAAAATTTCATTCCCCTACACTAACTGAAACAGTCTTGACATTGAAGCATAATGAATTTATAATTAGTCTAGCTCTATATTTAGGCTACAATTTTAAACTTATCAAAATAATACATTTCGTAAATTAATGAATGGGAATGTTAACTAAGAGATCAAATATGGACCGATTTTTCAATCATTGGTTTAAACTTGTTTTTGATGCGATAGTTGACAACGCAACTGGTGGGTCGTCTGGCAGTACGCGACCAGCACCGCCTATAAACATTTGCAGAGAGTCTATATGCCTGTGCAAATGTTTCATGGCGAGAATCAGGGAAAGAAATGGAAGGATAAGGCTAAGGATACGGGCCTAGACTTTCCACTCACCGTATGTAACATAGCTCTAGTATGCTACTATTTCTCGCCGATCTTCTCTGGGGTTTGGTACCTCCCGTGTGTAACACACACTAAAACATTATTGTTAACTTAATTGTAGGTACCTCATTGTCCTTCTACTGACTGTTTAGAGGTTCATTTTTATTATTTGTATATATTATAATTTGTATATTTAAAATAAAGAACTTTATATTGTACGGGTATTATTCAACCGATTTAGGTTGACATTTAAAATAAAAGTTTATTAATAAGATGTTCTCTATCAGTTTTTCTTAAAAAACTTGTTATAATAACTTGGCGCTTGCCAACAAAGTTGGCGAACTCATGTTATTTTGAGCACGTGATTTTTAACGGGTTAAAGTTCAATGCTCTTATTTCCTAACGCTTCTGTTTGTTTTATTTATTTAATTCTAATAATCGTAATATTGTGTCATTTATGGCTTTAAAAACCTTAATTACTCGCTCATTACGCTGATTATTATTACAGACATAGGCAGATAGACAGACAGATAGACGGGCAGACAGAGATACTTTCGCATTTATAATATTAGTGAGAATATTCTGGAAAGAGAGAGAGAGAGACGGTAAAAGTTTATTGTCTGTTATTTATATGTGTGTGTGTGTGTATTACACTTAAATTTAATCAAATGTGATAATTCGAAGTGGAGTGTTTCTTTCAAAATACCTAGTACAACAAACTTGTGGTCCTTCAATGCTATCAATTCAGTAAAGTAAATATTTGGATAGACATTAGCATTCATTTGTTTAAAATAGACGCTGCCGAAATGATCTGAACTAACATTAAGGAATACGTATTAGTTAATGCCCGCGGCTCGCTTGTGTGCTCAATGAGCGTTAATGTAAAAGTTTGCTTGATTGAATGTTTATCCGTCAATCACGCGGAAACTACTAATCGGATTTTGATGAAATTTTGTACACAGACAGGGTATGAGCTGACTTGGGTAATAGGATACTTTTTATACCGATTAAATGCTCCCTTAGAATAAAACACACCAAAATGCGAGCAAAGCCGCGGTCGGAAACTACTATAAAAAAAACGATCGGTTGCGACGTGAAACAAAGACAAACAAACACACTTTCACATTTACCATATTAGTAAGGATCTGTTGCTTGTCATTCAAAAATATTTGAACAATAGATATTAAAACAATAATTAAACAGACATTTATTGTTTAAACGCTAATGACGACTTCTTGGTCATTAGTCATGACTTTCCATTTGCCTCACTTTTCACTGTCATAACTCGTTATTCATATTTTTTTTATCATTATCAACATTAATGGTATAGAAGAATTCGATTGTATGCATATCCGTATTGCAGCAAATTAAACATTCATTTTACAATGATACAATTTCCCGGTCATTTATTTCTATTGTAAGTTTTAAGAAGTAAAATAGTTAAGCACCAGATAAAATAATTATTATTTTAGAACATTTTGGTGTGTAATACTTTAAGATAACGTTTACTTCGTTTTAGTAGTACTTCGTTATACTAAATAAGGTAAATGGGCCTATCAAATCTTACAATAGTTCTTACGTAGCTCGTCATATTAAAATGCCATAGTACTGAATCATGGGATATCCTAGAAAATGTAGAACAAAGATACAAAAAGCCTGCAAGCTACTTCATAGTCCATTAATTTATTTACGAAACAAAAACAGATACAGAATAAATTAAGGGTTCGAACTAGTGTACCTAGTAACTAATCAGCATATAATTTTATTTGAAGACATAAAATAATTTTTTAAACTACTACAGCTCGAAACGGTGATGGAAAACCGGCATGTAGAAGAATCAAAAATTCGACGACATATTGTGATTTGTGCTTGGTCGCACGCTGGAAGCACTGCACGCTCATAGGATACCTGTGTTCCAGCAGCTGGAAGATATATATGGGCTGATGACGATAATGATGATGATGAATTATATCTTAAAAGAGTATTAAAAAATGACAAAGAATAATTGAAAAGAGTGTTTCTTTTAAATTGATTTAATTTTTTAGGAAACAAAACAGGGATTATCTCAAATAAAAACTCAAATCTTTCCCTAAAGATAAAACAAACAAAATCTTACCGTTGGGAGTAACTGCATTAAAACTATAGCCTTCCTTTAATTAAGATTTTCTGGTAAAAAAAGCGTTTAAAAAGAAATGACTGCACACCGAGATTCCAACTTCGCACATTACTATGGCGGAAAATGGTTTAATTCTTTAGAAAATGTCCTTTGTAGCCTACGAATAACTTATTCGTAGTTTGTAGCATAGATTTTAAACTTTCGCACGAGGTGTCTTTTATTTTATTGTGCTGTAAGCATTTATAGGTTTACTTGTCTTTTATTTCAGGAAAGTTTTAAGAAGTAATTTCGGAAAACTGAATATAAATTTTTGCGGAAAAATTGAGAACTGAAGACAATAAGAACTTTTAAAACTCTTTCAATTCTTTTGAATTATAAAATTAATCTTTTAAACAATAAGACGGTAGTTTGAATAGCAATGAAGATCCATTAAAATTTCCTATAAACAGAACATTTTAACTTTAAATACAAATCTTAGAAACCACTGATTTGTATTCCCTTGAAAACGCTTGCTAATTGCAAAGTATAGTGACTGACATACTGACATATAAATAAATATTTACATGTATTTGGACGGAGTATTAAATAGTATTTTAAAGCAATATTGACTTTATTATAAACTGGCTTTTACCGGCGGCTTCGCATTGTCATACATTATCCTTCCTCTTAACCACTCTATCTATAAAACAATACCATCAAAATCCGTTGTATAGTTTAATGATAAGGATACATACATACATAAGGAAGGACGCGGGAAGCGACTTTGCTTTATACTATGTAGTGATAAAGCATTGCAGGTGAGGCACGCAAGAGTTGTTTTTCTCTCACAGTCACACTTAGCCCGAGTATTGTAAATAAATTAAACATGCTAATATGTGGGAGAAACTAACGCCCAGCAGATGGACTGCCACTTTCCAAAGGAATTCCTTAAGACCTGTTTGTGTCATCTTTAGAAAACTTCATATTTTCGTGTTCGAAATATGACCTAGTTTATAGTTTATGGTAATATTATGCAGATGCGATATTACTTGTGCTATTGGTTACCATTTATGACTTGTGGAACTAAATTTATTGATTTTCACTGTTTTCGATTGGTGAAGTAGTATAAATCAATTGATATTTTTATCCTTGTAATCCTTAATTTATATTATCCTTATTACAAAATCAAAGTGTGTCAACAAAATCATAATTTTACGACCACTGCTAAAAATGCTTATGAGTTTGTGTGTGAGTTTGTATACGAAATGAGGAAACAGTTGCCTTCTAGCAAATCCTACTAACCTATCCTACTATCCTACTTATATTATAAATGCGAAAGTTTGTAAGGATGTGTGTGTGTTTGTTGCTCTTTCACGCAAAAACTACTGAACCGATTGCAATGAAATCTGGTACGTAGATAGCTGGACAACTGGAATAACGTATAGGCAACTTTTTATCCCGATATTTCTACGGGATACGGACTTACCCGAGTGAAACCGCTTGGCGCAACTAGTTATGCAATAAAATGTTTAAACTACTTTAATTCTCGGTATTTTTAACTATGAGAAAACTTTTTAGTTATTAGCTATTTTTGGCCAAATTCATTCCATTTATTTGATTTAAGATTTTTCAAAGTCAAGCTTATTTATAAATAACGTAAAATATCTTCAATATATTCGCCTTCCAGCTTTCCTTAGATTTTGAAATAGGTCAAACTTTTACAAGTTAAAAATAGATTATTGAAACAGAATTAAACGTATCATAATTACTTTATTATTAGATATTTTATGGTGATTTTGTACAAGAAAGCTTAGCAAATTTCACCTGTGTGTTTGTATGCTTGTATGTTAGTATAAAACCGACTCATTTAGGCTCGATTCTCGATCGCTTCGTGCACTTCAATCGGAAAGATATATGTAATTAAAACTTTTTACACTTATATTTATTATCTTATTATACCTTCTATAACTTAATCGAAAAAAAAACTTTACACTATTTTGTAATCTAAGAATCACAGAAAAGAAACTGACGTTACAATAAATAACCTCATCGAAATAGGCCCATCCGTTTGAGGGTTACGGTGCCACAGACAGACATCGACGTTTGACTTATAAAACCCCTCTTTTAGTTTTATACAAAAAATAAATTGCAAACCGTAAACATTACACAGAAACGCTATCACTGTAGGTCGAACACCTTGTCCAAGACCGGTTCAATGACCACTCACGGGCAAGGTAAAACGTGTCTTCTATTTGAGTATTGATAACTACGAGAACTCGATTGTAGTGATACGTATCTAGATTACTGTTGAGTTTTGATTTAGCCTAATGTATCAAAAACATTAAGCTCCTTTCTTATAAGTTTTTTGTTAAAAATATATTAGGGACCTTTTAATATTCATGTTTAAATATGTTTCTTTTCTTCTGTTTTGTTTTTTGGAATGTTAAGATCATTTAGAAATTAAAAACTTTTTAACGGATTTTAAACGCGATTTATTCATTATATTATTAACCCGACGTTTCGAACACTTTACAGCGAGCGTGGTCACGGGGAGACTGACCACGCTCGCTGTAAAGTCCGTTAAAAAGTTTTTAATTTCTAAATGATCTTATATAATAAATGTATAATACTCGCGTTAAATCAAACATAAGAAAATACTATGATAAGATCACTTTTCTCCATGTATAACGTAGATTTTTAAACGTATACCCTCTATTCGTATGTTATCCGCGCGGGGGGCTGGTGACCGTTACCCCAGACTTCTATGTAGTCTACTGCAGGCACCAGTCTCTCACAACGTTATCCTTTCTCTTATCTGTATTTTTGAGTTTTTGTAATCTACTAATGTTGTGAAGACTGAATAAAGATGATTTTATTATTATTATTTATTATAACACATGTTATGAATAAGATGTTTTTTAATTACTTATAGCGCTTTAATATACAAAGTATATTAACATAACTAACTATATAATTGGTTATATGTCAACATATTTGACTGTGTAGCATTTGATCGAAATTATCATATTCAATCACGTTTCTCTTCATATTTTATTATGTTATTAAAATATATCATTCTTTAATGGAGTTATTTTGAAAGCTATTTGCCATCGCTGTGACGTCATCAGCTAATATGATTTCAGAATTCATTCATTCATTCATTGCTTATTTGGATAGGAAAGCAAAATTAAAATTATGTAAAATAAATACATGTCTACTATACAATACTAACGGATCACGCACAAATCAAACGGTGAAATAATCATTAGTCCACTTGTTCCTGAGATTACTATGTAACAAACTCACAAATTACTTTACTTTCTCCTATTTCTTTATCTTCAATCAACTTTTACGTTATCAGATCTAGTACCTATTACGCAAAGAGAGGGTAATTTTCATCTGACATATGAATTATTTAAAAAACTACTATGAAGCAATCGTGAGCATGTTACGAGGGTTAATTTAAATGTGAAAAAGATTAAGTAAATGTTGCATTGTTTACTCCAACACAATAATAGTAAAGAATTAAACAAAATAGACAATGCATGAAATACATAAAAGTACTTTTTATCTTATAATTTATAAAGTTTGGATGAGAAGAAATGATTTTTTAGATAATTATATAATTCACTAGTGGTCCTTCCCGGCTTCGCCCTTGGTATATATATAGCCTTAGCCTTCCTCAATAAATAGGCTAATACTGAAAGAATTTTTCAAATCGGACCAGTAGATCCTTAGATTAGTGAGTTCAAACAAACAAGCAAACTTTTCAGCTTTATAATCTTAATATATATGATTCTCGTGTCACAATGTTTGTCCTCAATGGACTCCTAAACCATTGAACAGATTATAATAAAATTCGCAGACCATGTGCAGTTCGATCCAACTTGAGAGATAGGATAGTTTAAAAAATATTAATTACGATAAATGACAACCCGGGCGGAGCCGGGGCGTGCAGCTAGTTATTAGTATAGATTAATCCGTAATCGTCCATTAGGTCGAATAATTTGATTATAAGTAATGCATATGAGCATGTAACTAAAATATTGGAACGGTAGTAGTCTTTGTTTAAAAATAATAATTTACAATTTTTTTTTAGCTGTTTATTAAAAAACAAGGATAGGATTCGGTATAAGAACGAAATAGTAACGGTAATTATTATCTTATAAGGGTCAATCCCTTACAAAAGGCAATTTTTAAACGATGTTCCAAAAAAGGTGTTCATATTTTTCATGTGTTTTTTTTTTAATCTCATTCAACGACAACAACACGTAATTCGCGCCATTTAACAATTACTATTACACAGAACATTCTATTTATGAATACATTCAATAAACTCGACTACCGAATTGCATTACGTATTGTCTATTGTTAGACGACAGCCGAAAATTTCTTCACTTTCACTTTCAAAATACCTGATCGCATACGAAATCAATTACCCAGTGTCACTAATAAAGCGTCCCTAGAAACATCGGTTTAAATTTCTAAACAAAAACTTATCAGACCGTATATCAACCATATATAAATATAATGATATTTATATCAAAAATTGTCAGCCATTTACTTGATAATGTTAGTAATGACCTGCGGATATGATACGGCAGTAAAAGTTGCAGAGAGGGGATTTCTACTGCGATCTTGACAGTGAGAGACCGTGCGCGTGAGTGTCACCGCGAGTCCAACATTATATTTATTACAGTGTTCCATTGTGTGTTTTGTGTGATGTTAATAGTGTCAATAGTTCCCGGATTTATCAATGGATGCTATTGAAACATAAGTAAGTAATAAGCTACATTTATTGGCCATAGGAATTTCATTAGAGCGCTTTCGAGACTAGAGAATACATAGAGGCATTCCTTAATTTTAGTATGGAGAATGTACTAGACATTTTAACGGTAATCAAGCGCAAGCAATGAATAAAGGCGATATAATTGTTAAACTTTAAGCAGAATAGCTATTATTTGAAAAGAACAGTTTTGTTTCCTTTCTAAGTTTCTGTTTCTTGATACAGTTTTCTAATTAGGGTTAAATTGCAGATTCAGAATTTTTAGTTTATTCTATTGTTACCTATTATATATTACATATATACTAATATTTATTATACTTATATTATATATAGATAGAAGGACGTTGTAAGGGGGTAATATCTGGATCTACTTTAGTAATGGTAAAATAAGTATTGCCATTATTATCTGTGAGTATCGAAGTCTATCTTGTGCCAAGCCAGGTGGAGTCGGGACGAGTAGTATAAATTAAACAAACATTTAAAAACAAAAGAACATATGTTGTTACCCTACATACCATCCATAATACAATAGGACGCCTGTGTCCTTGTAGTGAAAACATATATGGGCTGATGATGATGATGATGATAATTGTATGTTCTTATTGTTATATATAATTTCATGTAAGTGATATTTGCAGGAACATACAAACTTAGTGGATCACATGAATCATGTCAAATTTCTCGTTGGAAATTGGGAAAACATTAGAAATTTCTAATAAGACATTTAAATGAGCACGATTTTATCTATCTTTAACGACGTTGTATATGTTTAGTTAATATACGACATTTCATATTTTTACCTTTACTGCTTTTTTCGTTAATCTTGGTGAATACTGATCAATGGCAGTTCCCACGCTTTATTACCAAAACAAGAGGTTTCCTTTTCTTTTCATTTGTAGTTTTGAGCCGCCTATTTTCCACAATATTGGTTTGATATCTTGTTTATTTATTTTGTATTTTGTAGCAGTTCTTGCCGTGTCTTCGTCCGTTTTCGATTTTATGTTCTAAATGGAGTATATGTGTGAAGAAATAAGCAAGAAATATTTATTACTGATAGTACTGATTTGGAGAATGCAGAGGGGACGGAGGAGGAGGTCGGAATATAGGATAGGACAGACGTAGTTTAGGCCATACATAGATCAGACCGAATATATATGTTAGGATATCCCGGAGCTGCCTTTCCTTTGACTACGCGAACTACTAGAACTAATTTCCTATTAACACTAAACAAACTCATTTGTAGAACATTAAGCAATAAACATATTAAATAACAATCTTAATTAAAGTAATCTTGCGCAATTAAAATATAAACATCGCATTGTTCACGTACTCAATACACATGACATAGTGGCACAAAAACCAAGGAAATGGATAATATTGACCGTCGAAGAAAGCCGCTTAAATATTTACTTGGCATTAATACTCTGTGACTATGCAGTTTGTTCGAATGATTATATGAAAACGATGTCTTTGTCCCCTCGTGGAGTATGGGACAGATCACCTTTACTTTAGTGTGGATACAGATACAATACAGTACAGATAACTAAAAGTTACCAGCTTGGCTGGATAGGCTGGAAGCTGGCAACGTATTGTTTTTAAAATTTTAAAGAATAAAAAAATCGATCAAGAGGCGAGGTACGAACGTAACGAACGAACGCGTCATTTATTAAACCATAGCAATGCCTAGCCTCTTGTCCACCCGTGATCCCGCCTCAGCAATCGAATTTCTTTTGCTCTTTCTATTTTATGTGCCCTAGGACACCCCACTTTTGGGTTCCACTTGAAGTCGAACCTAGACTCGTCATACATTACGCCTTAACCACTCTACCAAAGCGGTTAAATATATGTAGGATGTATTAATCTCCTTTATGATTTTAATCATGTACCGTTCTTTAATCGAGATTTATAAGGTTTCTTTTAATGCAAAATCGCTAATTACCTTCAGGAATGGAAAGGATGCAGAAGCCGTATAATTACTGAATAATATAATACTAGAGTATTACTTTGTGTTTTCCTTAAATAAAAAGAGGTTTATGTAAGTATAGAAAACCTGAAAAAACATGCATTTTTTTGGTTGGAGTCCGAGTATTCCGTTTGAGTTCCGAGGTTTCCATTGTATAAAAGCACAATCACATTTAATATGTTTCATGCTACATATGATATAACTAATAGGACCTTCAATGTAATTGACCTCCCTTGTTACATACCAAATATATTTTAGTAATCACGTAGAAGATGAAAGTGAAGAACTTCACTTTATCAAGTCAACATATTTCTGATTCAACAAAATTTCTATGTAATTATTTTTATATATTTTTATATAATTTCTATGTAATACGCGTGTTGTTTTAGCGAAATATCAAACTATGTTCCATATTTTCCTTCTCAAATTTTGTTGGCCATACAACGCATGTTTATGTGATATGAAAGCTGAGATAAAAGAATACGCATGATTATTTGCATTAAAATTAAAGAAATGGTAGAAAGCTGTTTGTTCATTAGTGAATTTATGATAGTTAGAATTAAATAAACGCCTCTGAAAAACTTGAAGAAGATGGTTTTTGAATGCTTCCTAATTCACGAATAGGTTCTATTCAGATTTATGTTATAATTATAGTATCATTTTTAAGATCTCTGAGATTTTCCATCAAAGTACCCTCAGTGAATACACATTTTAAGGCTTAGTTAGTGTAGATTATGTCCCTAAACTGAAAGCATAGTAAAGTAATTAATTAGACATAACCTATAGAATACATGTAACATACTATTACTAAGAAAACTTCTCCATCCCAAGGGACGTGATGAGATCTCATATAATTTATTGAATGAAATGTGGCAGTAACCTTCATTTACCCAAATTTGGAACCCTAAGATCTCCAAGCGTCTATCAATATATGTGAATGTCTATACATCTATTTATATTATCTTTCTTAGTGAAAACATCTTTGAACCTGGGCATTGCTAACGAAATTGCTTTAAATAAGCAGATATGTAGTTTCACTACTCTCATAAAATTAAGAAGTTATTTCGATCACACGCGACTTATGGCCACTATCAACCATAGAATTAGCTTATTTCATCACGCAATTTTAGTGGAAGCTATGAGAAAGGCTTAAACAATGAGAAATATTAATAATAAGTAAGAAATAATCTTTTTACACAGGACGGTATAGTCTGTCCATCCAATAACTTTATGTAAAACTTGCTGTTGCTCGCAGCTTTGCCCTCGCAGCCTTAATATATTTTGATACGAACTTTCATCCCCTGTGTTATCCTCTTGGGGGTAGAATTTATCAAATTCCTTTCTTAGCGGATGCCTACGTCATAGTCATAACATCTGTCTGCATGCCAAATTTCTGCTTGACCCGTCGTCAAGTGGTTGTGAGTGAGTGGTTTGGGCTATGCGTTGATCACTATGCCAGTCAGTCACCTTTGAGTTATATATAATTAGATGTAATATAATTTTAAACGCATAGCTAGCTCATGTAGTGGTTAACACATATTGATATTAATTGAAACTGGTAGCCAAGTATCTACGTTTAGATAAAATAAAACTCAATTTATTAAAGAAAATATTCTGGGACAGCTCAAGCGAATAGAATGAATCATGATATAAAAGGAAAAGTAATTATAAGTGACAGTATTCCTCCTGCTTCGCTGGACAATGAATATGGCGATATGCAAATTTCATGAGGTTCGAAGAAAATGCGTTCTTTATTGTGATTGGTAATTCAATTAATTGAGAAGTGACTGGCTTATAAGAGTTTGAAAAATTTGTGTTTCAATCAATCTGGGATTGCACATAAAATATAATGTCCGGAGGCCCATATCCTTTTCCTTACCCTTTCCAGTCCTTTTCTTAATTCCTCTCGCCAATCCTTTTCTGATCCCTTCCCAACGTAAAGTCAGCAATCCACTTGTAGAGGCGTAAGGTCTGCAGTGGATCTTAACCCTCTACAAATGTTCATGGGCGGTGGTAGCGCTTACCATCAGGCGTCCCACCAGCTCCATTGCCGACTGTGTCATAAAAAAAATGTCTTGATAAATTGAGCAGACTATGATTGACAGATTATGTTTAATAGACAATACATAATATTATTATTTGTTCCATTTCGATCTCGGAATAACTATAAAAATCTTATGTATACGTGTGCTTAATTAAAGGTAATTAAAGATCAATCAACACGTTATACTTTCATTTTATACTCAATCTCAAAACTCAAGACGGTTTAATTCACCTAAACTTTTACAAGCATTTATGAATAGTCATTATTATATCTTAAATAATTTATAATATAATGCATAACTGTCATAATTCGTTCTAGTAGGAAGTATCTCAAATGATCATAAAAAAAAGAAACAAAAAATATCGAAATACCATTAAAAATCATATAGCGTCGATACGAATGAAGGATCAAATTAAACGAAACTGAATCATGAATAAACAGACAATTTGCCTTAACCTAAGTCCCATTGAGAATTCCATTTGGCTTTAAACCAAAATGTTTGTTTGATCAGTTAGTTAGCTTACTCAATCGGATTCTGTGCCAAAACCCCATTACTAACATAACAGCGTAAAGCGAAATATTTTAAAACGCTTCTTTTAACTTCAATTCACATAAAAATTTTAAATCATCAAATTAGTGGTGTAAAAAAAATGGAGATATTCTCAGACCAACCTATTTTTTATGTGAGGAATCCTGCTCTCAGTTCCCGGGGTAGGGGTGGTGGGTTATGTCTGAATTTTCAGATTAACCTTAGACCAAAGAGCAGGGCCGGATAAACTTTTATCAATACATAATTATATCACCGTAGAAAGTTAAAACCGTCAGATTAGAATATTCCAGGGATATATTCCGAGATTGTAACGTGTCGAAAAATGTGATCCGAACGTATTGTTCACAATTTAAATTCATTGTTTTTTGTCACACCATTAATAGACTTGATGTTAGTATTACGATATATATTAAGTAATATAGTACAGTTACTACAATACCTAGAAATTAAAATCTATATAAATAAAAATGAGCCAAATAAGAAGCATATAACTCGAGAACGGCTCGACCAATTGGGCTAATTTGAAACGATTTTCTTAAGACACAAATAAGGTTTTTACGGAGAAATACGTAACACAGGTAAAGCCGAGGCGTACCGCTAGTTTCAAATAAAGATGGATTATTCGCACTCACAGTAATAGATCGCACGGTATTATCATACAATAAACAATACAATAACAGAATTTGAAACCGTTGATAAATGTATAAGTAGTTTACGTCCTAATTTTTTATTCAAACTAACCTTTAAAGATTCTTTACAGTGCCTTAATTAGTCGCAAAACGTTCCTAATGATAAAACTTTGCTATTCACAGAGCCAAAGTAAAAGGTCAATGTTAAAATTATACCTAAATTTTAAATGTTAAAATGTTACCTAAATATTAATCGCGTAGTTAGTAAAAAGACAGTTTAAATTGAGATGCGAATCGATTTCCTGATATGTTTTGATAAGAGTTTAGTGAAAGTGGGCGTATGTGAACGTGTGCGTGCGTGTGTACGTGCATGAGTATTTATATGTCCTTACTAGATGCGCCGCGCGGTTTCACCTGCGAACGACCTACGGGCAAGTATTTCTATAGCTCATGTCTTACTCTGATATATAAGGTCTATTATTGTAAAGTTCAATTAAAATCCATTTAACAGTTTTTACGTCAAAGAGTAACAAATATAATCCATCCATACTTACTTTCGCGTTTATAATACACTAGCTTACAGCCCGCGACTTTGCACGCTTTTTCTATTCCGTTCCATTAGAATTTGAGATTGACTTAATAAACTAAACTCTGATAGAAGTTGTTTTAAGTATGAAGTGAAAATTATCACCTTAAAAAGTTGATCATATTATATAGCAATATTATAAGGATATCCTTCAATGAGTCGCATTACATTTTACATCCATTTCATAGACCAGCTCGAATAAACGAATAAGAAAGTTTTTGGAGACATTGTGTTGTATAATATATGCAGCCTCTATATGTCCCAACTGCTTGGACAAGCTCTTCCTGTGAGAGTTCAGGGCATAATTCACAGGCTGGCTTAGTGCGGGTTGGCAGATGTCACATGTCCTCGATCTTTTTGATTCTTGGAGATGCCGGGCTCACGATGTTTCATCATTCCATTATCATTCAACATCGGCCATGTTATACACATGTGGATATAATTGAACAATCAATTTCTTACTTACACTTTCGCCTGGTCTTGAACCCTCAACTTATCTTAAGTCCGAGGTCCTCACCACTGTATCTACACTGCTATTTTTGTATATAATATATTATAATAATAAAATTCATGTAATTGTTTGTTGTCCCTCTTAGTTCAAATATCATATACAGATTGTGTATGAATATTTCAGAAAGGTCGTAATCTAAGATCGCCGCAGAAGCCAGGTATCCGTGTATTTTAATATTGAATGTTCATTCTGTGTGAGTGCGGTGAATTGTGTTTCCATGCATTGTTCCGAGTAGAAGATATTTTCTTGTTACATCATATATCGAATGTCAACTGAATTTTGTTTCCCAGTATTCTATGTAAATTAAACCAACAGATTTTTCTGGAAACACTGAATGAAATCGACTAATTTAGTAGAAAATGAATTAGTAGTTTGCCTATATATTATTCCAGTTGTCCAGCTATCTACGTACCAAATTTCATTGCAACCGGTTCAGTAGCTTTTGCGTGAAAGAGCAACAAATACACACACACACTTACAAACTTTCGCATTTATAATATTAGTGGGAAGTAGGATCCTATTCGATTCGACCATAAGAATTGAAAGTGTAGCAAAGACGTCTTCGACAAATATATTTTTAGCACGCTTTTATTAGCTTCATCTGTACGTGAGTTTGTGATTTTGACCCACTTTCAACGGATAGAATTAATTCAAACTTTATACTCTTATCAATATTATGCAACAAATCTCACTTATGAAAAATAATGCGCTAAATTACAAATGGTTTGGCACACACACATTTTTTTATTTGTTTATAAATTATTTGCTGAATAGATTATGACGGTGTTACTCTTACGGTAATATATCCGGAGTATAGGAGCTTAAAATACAATACACCACATACATCCACATAGTAAAATAAAAAAAACAGGCAGATTCTTATCCATGGTGTGAATAATAAGATCGTCGAGTCCTATATCTCATCTAAATGAAAGGATCTAATATAGACCAGCACTAGCTCAACTAATTTCCCTCTTCGACTGTTTCATTGGCAAATTTTTCCACCTATTTTATAGTCTATCATATTTAGCCATTCCTAAGTTATATTTTTAAATTCCATAGCATTTTTACAGTCTAATAATCCATCACTTTACATTTATACACTCTGTCTAATTAGAACAATTAGAATTAAACATATTCGCCTCGTAAAAATATTCTTTAAAAACGTTTTAAGATGTCAGAGTCTAGTGACTTCAATTTGCGATCCTGCGGAATGTCTGACACACTTGGCACCGGTTTCCAACTCCAGTATCAGAGATGGCTATACTTTCTTTTAATTTTATACTCGCTTATTAAGCAAATTTTGAAGTTCCAGTCGAGCTCTTAAATTTATTATAAGTGCTTTTGGATTCGTGGAAATTATTATTTTGAATACAATTTCCTTGTAATTCCTTCCCTCTATATTAGTTTATTTCTGTGAAATTGTGTACTAGGCAACCATATTGAAAGACCGAAGTATACCTATATGAAAAAAAAAGTTAATATCTACAACACTTCTAAGAATTAGCAATTCTGTAGAATGTCTATAGTCTAGGCTATAGTCCATGAGTCCCTTACAGTTAAATCCGCGGCTAACCTACACCCTTTTCCAAATACAAAATTATGATAACACAACCAAAAAAATGCATCCACCTACGTCAAAACCGTTCACTAGCTCGTGTATTCGGTTGGATAATTCATGTAAGCTTATATATTTGTCAGTGACCGTGATATCCACTAATGGATACCTGTCTACAGCACGCCATGCTTGTTGCATTTGACGTCCCATTAAACGACATACGTAGCAAGTATTATAGACATGTTATAGAGCTTGAAAATGATATTTTAAACTAAATACATAGAAATTTGCATTTGAGTGTTCAAATTTGATCGCGTTTAAGTATTGTATGTTAGTATTATATGTCAGTAATTGTTATCAACCGACTTCAAAAAAGGAGGTTTGGCTGTATTTTTTTGTATTTGTTACCACATAAGTTTATACTGGGTGAAACGGGTTTTTTATTCTTTTTTATCTAAAAACTGGTGCTTACATTGTGTTTCCATTCAAATTTGGTTTAGTTGTTGCAATTATAGGGTTATATTTTTTGTTAAAAGAAATAGTAAAGATAAACAATACAATACAAACAATAGCTCTCGTCTTACTCGATATTACATTTTAACATTGGTCAATTTGCTGATTGGTGATCAGTTGACTTCTCATTAAAGCAACATTAAAATACTTCTGTCTGTACTGAACCATCTATAAGTACGGAATAATATAATGATGATATTTGGATTATATATTAGGTATAAATAAACACCCAATGAGTATTTATCTCAAGGAAAGTTTATTAATTAAGAATTTAAAACTTGTATCTCCAACAGCTCCTTGTAAAATAGTTTCAGACGTTTAGAATATAATTAAACAAATTAAAAAATAAAGCACTGTCCTCTTTAAGCCTGATGTTAATCATCCGTCTGATAAATTAATTGCGAGTGTTTCATTCCTATATATCATTTGCGGCCATTTCATAAACCCGTTCTAGAAGATTCGATGGGCGATCGCTTCTTGATATTATGGTATAAATATCATGCTATGTATTACGGTCACAGGGTCGCGTTTAAAAGCTGGTTCTATCACATTAGTTGTAGAAATCTTATTTATTAGGTAGTTTTTAAATTACCAAGTTACTTTCATATTAAATGATATATGTTTTATATTATATTGATCGATCAACATGCTAATATATTATAGTTGTTTAACAAGGAATAGAAAAGTATAAACTATAGGCATTCTTTATTATGTGTTATGCTTAACGTGTGAATATTTTTTAGAATAAATTAGTAATAGTGTTAAGACAACACTAACATTAATCACTACATTCGAAACTTTCTCGAACAAACGCCATTTTTTACATCGAAAGTTTCACAAATTATTATTGTTTTTCTATATAATTGTTTTTCTCCAGCACCATATATGTTTTGATATACTTGACTAAGTGATATAATAATAGTTTTCATTACCAAGATACATATGAAGTTATTTTTAGTTTAAACACTTTTTCTGGTTCTCATAACACGTTTAAAGAGTTTTGAAACTTTTAAATTGAACTGTCGAATGCTGTCTTTAGTTGGGGAAGCATTTAAGGAAGTTTAATTAAAGCGGATTGTTTATAAAACTGTAAAAATATTTTTATAAGAATGTCATGTTTCGTCACAATACAAATGTATTAGCAATGTTTAAAAACAGCTTTTTATATATTTATGGAATAGGTATTATAAGTTAAAATATATTTATATTTAAAGATGAGATAAACAATTTTATGTTTATTTACTATCACTCTTAACAAAACATACAAAAACTTTATAAAATTAAAATATAAACAATTGGCGGTCTTATCGCTATATAGCGATTTCTTCCAGACAACCTGACGTCCAGAGAGAAATTAGATAGAGGAGAGGAGTAGGGCAGAGCATGTTGTCGAATGTTGTATAGATATATTAATTATTCAACTTATATTAACTCCTTACATTATTTGACAAAAAAATAAAGCAGCTATCTTTAATCGATGATAATATTTTAAATTCTTGTAGATATGTTACTTTTATAGGCGATTTTATTACAATTTTATGCCAATAAAGACGTTTCAACTTTTTATTACGGCACACTTAACCTAAATTGTGTTTGGTAAAAATTTTCTTTAAAGTTGACTCATTTAGTATCCTATTCTATCCTATCCTACTAATATTGTAAATGCGAAAATTTGTAAGGATGTGTGTGTGTTTTATGTTCTTTGGAGTTATCGGGTAACAATACCAAAAAAGAGTGTGTTTAACTACACACTAAAAAACTATTTCGTTTATTCACTGTACAAATAATAGAGTACTTTAAATTTATCTACACATTCGTAACAGCCTGATGACCTACATAAAAATCTCACACTTAATTTGAATTATTAGGCCTTTTCAAATGTTTTCGTTAATACTATAGGAATACAATTATAAACCAAGTCAAATATCAGTGATTCATATAAATCAATACAATCGTGCATACAATATTTCAGAGTAAAAGTGTATCGTTGCATAAATTGTATAATTTCATTTTTATATGGTCAGCATTAATGTTTCACTTTCGCTTAATGCCATTCATAAAAACGTCCGAGGAATTGGCGCTGGTCAAGAGAAAGTATTGGACAACCGAATATAAAAATATCGTGCTACACACATAAGGATATAGTATCGTTATTCAGTAATCGTTACCTGTATTTTAATATAAAAAAATAACGTGATATACACATGGTATCGTTTATTTCATAATCATTTGCTGTATTCTTATGGGCTTGTAGTATTTAGTTTGTAGGGTTTTTAGGGTTGGGTAAAATGGCACCCTATTAATAAGATTCGATGTCCTGTTTGTCTGTCTGTATATCTGCCTGTTCGTATGTTACCAGGCTGTGTATTTTTTATATTTTGAATACATATTTTTTGTGAGATGTGATTTGTATTTGGACAAGATGTCGGTGGGTCAGCTAATGGCGACCAGCACCTTCCATAAACATTTGTAGAGGCGTTATGCCCGAGCAAATGCATTGCTTTCTTTACTCTTTCCTTATCCATTTATCCTTTTATCCTTTCCTTATCCCCTGAATTGATGGAGGGAATAAGGAAACGACTAGAACATCACTCACTCGCCGAACGAAATATAATAGCATGCTACTATGCATGCTACTACTACTACTACTACTACTACTACTACTACTACTACGGGGATGTGGTACCTTATCGGGTGCCAGCTAATTCGTACAGAGGCTTACTCAACTCCACACAAAAAATGGACATAATCTCTATATTTATATAAATCTCGTGTCACAATTAACTAACATTACAATATTCATCTGAAACATCTGGACCGATTCTCATGAAAGTGTACGAATCGGGTAGGTCTGAGAATCGGCCAATATCCATTTTTCATGAATGATAAGAAATGATAAGAATAGACATCGTTTGCCGGGTCAGTTAGTAATTATATATAACATATATCACATAATGCTATACTTATATAATATGAATGCATTTTATATTTTACTAGCTGTGCCCCGCGGTTTCACCCGCGTAAGTCCGAATATCAGGAAAAAAAGTTGCCTATATGTTATTCCAGTTGTCCAGCTGTCTACATACAAAATTTCGTTACAATCGCTTCAGTAGATTTTGCGTGAAAGAGCAACAAACACACACACATCCTTACATACTTTCGCATTTATAATATTAGTATGATTAAACGGTTTTTAATGTAAACTCAGAGATAACAAATAAAAATCTTGCAATGCTATAGTGGAATATAGCTCAATCTCAATTTCTTCGTTGTTATACGGGTATTTACATAAATTCTTTCACACACGACGCTAGTGTAACCTTGGATTGTGATAATAGCGTACTTTAGTATGTTTATATTTTTAATTAGATACTGATATAATTATTTATTTGTAATAACGAAAATATGGTCTAAACGACTCCAATATATCAATTACTTACTAACATTAATTTAGATTAGTATATACTTATGTATTTTCACGTAATGAATAACGTTTTATTTAACATTATTGCATATTAAATGTTATTCTACTGGACTCATTTGAATTGGTCTATTATTTACGATACAAATTGTCTTATCTTACATGTCTTCCAGTCATATTTTTTTTATGATTAACCACGGTTTAAATATTAATTACATATCTCAAAGCTATACCACTTATCAAATGAAAGCCGTAAATCAAATTGAAATTTCGTGCCAGAAATATTATACTAATAGTAATTAGTAATTCAAAGACAAAATATGCTAATTTTCATCGTAATTGTTAACGTTCCGTAAGACGATCCTTATTCGCCTGACAAGTAACTCTGGCGAGTGAACATCACATCTTATCAAGATTATAGCATACTAGCTGCGCGCCGCGGTTTCACCCGCGTAAGTCCGTATCCCGTAGGAATATAGGAATAAAAAGGTGTCTATATGTTATTCCAGGTGTTCAGCTGTCTACCTACCAAATTTCATTGCAATCGGTTAAGTAGTTTTTGCGTGAAAGAGCAACAAACACACACATCCTTACAAAATTTCGCATTTATAATATTAGTAAGATAGTTGAATAGGATAGCAACATGTGAGTATAAATAATTAAACTCGAAACGTATAATAGAAATTTGAAGCAATGTTTCACGTCAGTTTAAGACAGAAAGGAACCACACGCTGTGTGAATAATATTAATTGTAACATCCTAATTTTACATTAATACGAAAATGTAATGTGAGATTAGACCAACTCAAAATGAAATGTCTATGCTACTATTGCACGCCGACCTTTCTATTTTGTAATTGAACATAGGTGTACAATTAATAGTCGCTTAGGGGTTCTGATAAGTAATTACTAGTATTTTTTTTTACGCGAGTATTGTACATTAAGAAATTAAACACTTTTTAACGGATAGTAAACGCGATTTATTCATTATATGACAGGAGACACGTGTCTCCCTGTGTGCACGCTCGCTGTAAAGTGTTCGAAACGTCGGGTTAATAATATAATGAATAAATCACGTATAAAATCCGTTAAAAAGTCTTTATGTTCTAAAGGCAATCACAAATTATATTAATGAATTATGAACACCCAGTTTTTAACTCAACCAAACTATGTCAACGTTATATAGGTTAAAATTGTATTAT
The DNA here is from genome assembly GCF_012273895.1 of Zerene cesonia. Lineage (NCBI taxonomy): Eukaryota > Metazoa > Arthropoda > Insecta > Lepidoptera > Pieridae > Zerene > Zerene cesonia. Next base: position 4,299,683 of record NC_052130.1, on the reverse strand, counting down.
AAATGAAAATAGTACCGTAACGTACCTACGCCTAAACTCTCAGCCACCCATGTTCCTTTATCAGTAATCGAATTTCTTCTATTACTTCGGTTTAGGCACACCTAAGGGGCTTTCTTCGCCTAGGTTTTGATAAGATGCACATTGTGCGCATTTCTAGTCTTCATTGTCCTCACAAAATGGTCACAATAGTAATGACGTCACGCGCGTTAAAGCAGTGAAAGGTGGGCTTCGAGTGAACACATGATATCGGAATGCAAACGTTGAGGAAAGTGCCTATAACGAAATGCTTGACCGATTTCGATACTGAATTTTTTTTCATTTAAAATTGAATTCCATTTCAGTTTTATCAAATCATATGTTAATATTGAAAACTAATTTTGTGCCAGAATATCTTTAATATATAAAATTCTCGTGTCACAGTTTTCGTTGCCATACTCCTCCGAAACGGCTTGACCGATTTTGATGAATATTTTTGTGCTTATCCGGTATCTATGAGAATCGGCCACCATCTAATTTTCATCCCCCTAAATTATAAGAGTAAGGCAGGACAGAGTTTGCCGGGTCAGCTAGTCTGATATAAAGGGTTTAATACTAAGGTCTCAAAAGTGACCATTATAATGGATTAATAATCGCACACGGAGAGCGTGGTTTTGATACTTATGCCATAATAATAAGTTACATTTGTATAATGTAGGTTGATACGGATCTCTAGTTAATTCTTGGAATTAAATACAACATCGCAAAAAACAATATGTTTCCTTGCTACATAACACCCTTCAATTGGCTAAAATACTACAGATGTGATGGCAATTACTGCTCTATTAACATAGTAATATGATCTAAATTCGAAAGTTAAAAAGAATCAGATTATTTGTCCAAACAGAATCATTTTTAATTTTTAGTTTTTAGCATTGAAATGCTTTATAAATGAGAATTTTTTTAAAGAATAGAAAAAATTTGATCACGAGGCAGGATTCGAACCTGCGTTTCTTGCCTAACCGTAGCAATCATTTTTGTTTTCCTGTGTTAACAAATTTTTTATTAGATTCTGCCTGCTCACAATATATTATACGTAGGTAAGGTCAAAAGCATTAAAATGCTAAAAAATGTACTTTTATTCATAAAAAATTATGGCATTTCAATGATATTCTGTACATTATGTTCTGACCTTAAATAGCTCAGAACATAATGTACAAAACAGCACACAACAATGGTTTGAATAGTTTCTATCTTTAATAGCCTTTTACGAGGATTTTGCCTCGAGTTGTAAAAACATTCGAATTTGCGTCTTAAGCTTAATACTATAAGGTTGAAATAGCTCTGGCAACTTCGAAACGCTGTAATAAACCATTGCGGAGAACCGTAAAAATATTATAAAACTCTTTGAAAAGAAAACGTTCCTTATTTTCAGGGTTTGTTAGTAAGTATATAAATTATGAACTATTATTATACAGACGAATAAAAACCTTACCGATAAAGTCTTTAATACCAAATTTGAATAATACGTTATGACTAAATATATATTAAATATATTTAATTGTAATTAGTAAGCATTCAGTGCTATATCTACATTTATATGGAAACTTCAACAAAGGGCAGAAATAATCTCTATTCCAAACCAAATATATTTTAAAAGACTCGTTAAGGAAACCATAAACAATAAACTGTACATATTGATATTCATACACATAGTCTAAATATAAAAACACATTTATAATATATAGAAGAGATCTTACGTGCACCTGAAAAGCTGATTATAATGCAAGGCATCTTTTCCTTATTTTAGATACTAAAACAACCCCCCCAATCCTCATTTGAGGACAGCAACACAGTCACTTCCTTGTGAAGTGGGTGCTTATGGGCGGCGTGTTTCGTTTTTCACCAGGTCACGTCTGCTCGTTGCTAGCCTATACCATAAAAAAAACCTTGAAAAACGGTAGCGAATACGCGCTTTACGCTTAATATTCCTCCAAATTTACTTTTTATATATAAATAAATACGAATAACATGCTCTTATTTAGATTTTCATTAATTTAGTTCAAGTTAGCCTATTCAAGTTCACATTACGTTTACCATCCCGAGCAATTTGAATAGAAAAGTGATTACATCACAGCATTACGTAGGTAATGGGATGTGAAACCGAGGAAGCCGAGTGAAATTACAAGATCAAGGACTTGGCGCTGGCTGGCTGACGGGGACCATTAGTAACAATGGGCCCCATAGCTGAAGATACCTCTCAGCTAGTGACAAAAGAGAATACCATAAATTCCTCGTTAGTGAACTTACTTTCTAATTTTAATGTGAAACATCTGAAACATTCTGGCGTGGCGACGCATGCCGTGGCGACGCGTCGCCACGCTGAATGATAGTGTATACAGTCTATATGCAGTAGTGTGTACGGTGTAATATTTTATTTTATCATTATGACATATTTAGTTCCTATCACAGTCTATTCTTTGCATATTAATTTTATAAAATAATGTCGATGTTTCACATCTGCCAGGCGTCCCGTGACGGCTCACATTTTTTTTTGTATATTATCTCTGATATTTAGTAGTTGTCGGGAATTGGGTTTTATGGGTATAGTGCCCGCCCCGGCTTCACCCGTGGTACTTATATTCGTCAATAAATGGGCTATCTAACACTGATTTAAATTTCTAAATCGAAACAGGAATTCCTGAGTGGAATGAGCGCGTTCAAACAAACACACGAACTCTTCAGCCACATTATAATAGTATAGATTAATGGGTGTACCTTGATCGTGAGGCACATTTTATAATTTATTCGTTAACCATATATAAAATGATAAACTCCGTCACGTCAAAATTTCCATTTACTTTTAATTAGGTAAATTTTACGCACACCTGACATTCTGTAATGCTTTGTAAGCCCAACGTTGTCGATGGTAAAGAAATTGTTACGAAATTTTGAACCACACAAGTATTCCCTTGTCGCCACATAAAATAAATTTCATCCTACTAATATTATAAATGCGAAAGTCTGTAAGGATGTGTGTGTGTTTGATGCTCTTTCACGCAAAAACTGCTGAACCGATCGCAATTAAATTTGGTACGTAGACAGCTGGACAACTGGAATAATATATAGGCAACTTTTTATCCCGATATTCCTGCGGGATACTGACTTACGCGGATAAGCCGCGGGGCGCAGCTAATATTACATAAAACATGGTTTAAAGGCGCTATTTGCACTGCGTCTTTTGGTTAGTCAGACCTCTATCTATCATACATGTGTGTCTTACATCATGTAATTCGATTTTGTCTCATAAAAGAAACCATATATTTCAATTAACGGTCCACCGCTTCACCGCTGGAACATATATAACCTATAACACTCAGAGACCACGTGTATATCCAAAGGTTGAAGATTTTATTAAATAGGTCTAGTAGTACCTGAGGTTAGTACGGTCAAATAAACGAATAGACTCTTCAGCTTTATATAATAAAGTACAAATATTCCTGATTTTAAAGATAAAAGCTAATATGGATGTATGTGTATGTTCATGTATATTTGTTACTCTTTCACGCAAAAACTACTCAACTTATTGCATTGAAGTTTGGTAAGTAAATACACAACTGGAATAACACATAGGAAAGAGTGAAACCGCGGGGCGCAGCTAGTTTATTATAAAGCAATTTGCAACATTACATGTCAAAAGCGAAAGATGTCAATAGATATTAAACTCTATTGCTATGATAATAGCTTCCTTACTTCAGATTTTATGGACCATCTGTATAAATATATAATGTTTAAGAGAAAAAATCTTTACATTTATGGAGGATGATATTATCTCGAGTCATATAATGCGGGTACATTTTCATATAAGTTATTTTTTCATATAAGTGACGCAATTGTCAAAAATTACTGCCAATAGAGTTAAAATTGCTGTTTTAACGAATTTAATGAGTATAGAAAAAAATACTATTTCAAACTTTTCTATATCATGTACCGATTAATCGTTGTTGTAATTTGTGTTCTCATGAAAGAACGAATGCTAATTGCAATAACGAAAAACTTTATATTGTAACATAGTCTTTAGATATAAAGTTAATGTCTTTCAAGCTTCAGATAAAAAATATATGACGAGTTATCGCTTCACTATAATTATAATTAGCGAGTGTACAACACAATAGCTACAGAACTGCCATTTCAATAATAAAGCACGTGAAATTACTGTTTGGGGAATATTATCTTTAAGATTTTTATATAAAAATAAATGCTACAAATGTAATAAAAAATAAAATTTTGCTTGTAGATTTACCTTTGTATGACAACAGCTGTAGTAAATTTGGTTTTCGTATAAACGTCTCTGAGATTAGGGTCAATAGAGGTTTTATATAAAGGGAATAACGGATCGTTTGTGTCGAATAATTCAATTTTATTTATACTATTTTGAGGTTTGCGATTTTTATTAAATTGTTATGTATTCGTACAAGACTTTCAAATACTACCGAATATATAATAATAGAATTAGTGACACATTATGTTAATTATAAAATACATATCAAATACTTTAACTCTAATTAAATAATGTATAAAGAATCTAAAAGCACGCTTTGTGTTTTACTTTTCATTGTAAAATGAATGAACACGATTTTTTTTGAGTTTTGACGGGTAGTCTATGATAATTTTAACTACATCTATTATAAGGCGTGAAATGGGGCTCGTTAATTTTTATATATTATATTCCGTTTTCAGTAAACATATCAATTGGCGTTTGACGAAACAATGCTTTGAGCACTCTTAATCATAGTTGTATTTCTAAACCATTTACAGACGACTATTCGTATGGATTTTATAAATATTCAATAAATTTAAATATTTACTTATATTTATATACGTGACTGAACTAAAATATAATTTTAAATCTTCTGAATAATCGACTCTTGATTTGTGGATACTCGTTAAAATATAGTGTTACCAGGATTTAAATTGTATTTTACCTGTACACGTGTTTTTGTAGTTGTAAATACTGAAATGGCGGCAATTAAAATATCGTTGTACTAATTGCTTAATATAAAGCTTTTTCTCAGTATATTTAAAGTCTATGTATTCTTAGTAATATTATAATACGAACGTCCCAACGGAGCGTTTGGTTTTGTTATTCTAAAACCCACGGAGTTATGGAATAAGAAAACCAAAAAATGCAGTCGATTTCAACTCTGTGACGTTCCCAAAAACTAAGAAGGTTCTCATTTAACAACTTAATTTGTTTTTGGGAACGTCGATCAGAAATATATTTAAGTGACAGTAGGTACAAAGCAAGTAAGGTATTATTTCTTGTTATGATTTCCGGAATTGAAACTATAGATTTAGTTACCAATCAATTTTCATTAATTAAAGTAAATACCAAATTCTCAAGAAAATATAACAAATGATTTGTCGAAAAGTTCTGAGTAAATTCGCAGAAAGCACTTTTCATTTAATGTTTTGTTTATATTTTCGAATGGCTTAAAATAATATTGAGTTGGAGGAATTCTTAACGGAAAATTGTAATTACGTTGGATAAAAAATAATCTAGATGTCTGTTGAGATATGGTGAAATGAAACATTTAATTTATATTCTACTAATAATCCTACTATCTACTAATATTATAAATGAGAAAGTTTGTAAGTATGTGTGTGTTTGTTACCCTTTCACGCAAAAACTACTGAACCGATTGCTATGACATTTGGTACGTAGACAGCTGAACAACTGGAATAACATACAGGCAACTTTTTATCCCGATATACCTACGGGATACGGACTTACGCAGGAGAAACCGCGGGGCGCAACTAGTCATATCTATAATCGTTAGTCAAATTAAATGAAAGTTAAATAGGAAGGCTTTTATGGGTAAAAACTATAAGGGATTGATTAAAGTAAGCATTGTTTACTTCTAGGCTGTTTGAAAACGGAAGAAAATGAACTTGCAATGACAAATTTAAGTACCTATTTATAAACAGTAGTAACAAGATTTTGCCTGCGGCTTCACACGCGTTAAATTCGGGGTACTTTAATAGATATTATTATATGCATAAACTTTTCCCTTGAATCACTCTATCTATTAAAAAAAAAAAATATAATAACTACTACTGCACATACTAAAACTGAAAACAATTTTCCCATAATACTCTTACAAACAAACAATCACAAAAATGAAACTACAACGGTAGATAAACCCAACTTAACAACTAAAAGTATTACCACAGAGTATTACCTACATCAAACAAAACGGACCAATTTTTAAAAGTTTGAATAATACGTTTACACCGCGTCCAACAAACAATTTTCTATTCAAACTTGTTTACATTTCTAAAAATTTTCCAGCATTCAATTCGCGTTTCAAAATGCTTTATTTTTATAGCGAGGTAAATGGCTTCTCTCTAGACGAAGGAAGTAATTACATGACATTCACATAAACCAGACATACGTAGGTAATTGGCGTATAGACATGAAATATTATATTTCTGATTATGTCACTATGACGCTGTATGAGTGCATTGAACCCAAAGCGCATTGGAGATACATTATTAACAGAGCAACATCGCATTTCAATTAAATGTGGAAATTTCTAGACCTTTTCTCATAGAAAGCAAGGTTTATTAGGTTAATACATATTTACATAAAATGTTCCCACAAGATCTTAAGTTGTTTGATACCGTAATAAAACAAACAAACCGTATTTTGAAATTAATGGCGTGGAATTATCCGCAAAATATATAACAAATCATATTCATAATGTTTGATATTATCTAAGTAGTACCTACAACTGTTTTTATTTCGTAGAAAAATTTTATTGGCCGTGTCGTATCAAAACAATGTCTCTATTCACCTCATAAAGTCCTTTTGAACGAAAAAGATATTGTATTACAATAGCTCCTACCGAAAGTGGCCTTGTGAACCTCTGGGAAAATGCTTTGATATCTATGTATGTTTAGATTATGTGTTACAAACACCTAAATTTTCTGACTTTTATTACTCGTTATTACATAATACTGTTTATGTACTAGAAGAAAAGTCTGGTAAGTGATTTTATTTATATGGTGGTGGTGATCGTTTACCACCAAGAACCACCAGCTCAGTTACCCGCCTATGACATAAAAACTGCCATTAAGGAATATTGCGCTGAAACAAATGTTCAGTAAGTCAATCATTTATGTATATTGACACGCTCAAGTGACGTCTGCGTAGCTTTCTTCGAATTTTCACATTGTTTAAACTAGGTTATGTCTTCAAATAGCTAGTATTTGACCTGTTGCGGTGGATGGTCCTACAACGTGTGGTTGCACACGTCATACAATGTAAGTGATATATAATCAGAAAGAAACGCTTAAAGCTATATAATTTTCGAGGGCTGGTGGTTTCTAAAATTTGAATGATGTTATTGTTATATTATAATATAAACTATATCGATGAAGATGCTATGCTAGTCATCCGTCCGCAACTTCACGCGAACTACGAGAGAAAGATACATAGTCCCGCGGTTTTACTCGCATGGTTTCCGTTTCCGTAGGCAAAACTTATCTATGTCCTTTTTGGGTATTAAACTATCTTTGTACAAAACTTGTCCAACTCGGTTAGGCGTGAAGAAAAGACAGATGGAGAGAAATGAATAAGGGATGATGTAATTTTTTTATTTATATTCGTATATAAATTTCAGACAGTTTATATATTTTTGTTATTTTTGAGTCGCTACGTTTTAACAGACAGTTATAAAGTATAATGAGTATAAATAAATCAAAAGATAAGTTGATATTGTGACCTAATGTAACAATGTAATATTTTAATTTATTGACTGTATAAAATTTACATTAATGACTATTATCAAACAACAAGCAGTAAACACAAAATATCCATTTATACAAAAAAAACTAGTCTCCGGAACTGCTGGACCGACTGTCATAAAATTTTGTGTATGGGTACGAAAATCGGCCAACATCTATTTTTCAAACCCGTAAATGATAAGAGTAAGACAGAACAGCGTGTGCCGAGTCAGCTAGTATCATATAATAATACTAGCTGCACCCTGCGGTTTTACCCGCGTAAGTCCGTATCCCGTAGAAATATCGGCATAAAAGATGACTATATTATGTTATTCCAATTATCCAGCTGTCTACGTACCAAATTTCATTGCAATTGGTCCAGTAGTTTTTGCGTGAAAGAGCAACAAACACACACACATCCTTACAAACTTTCGCATTTATAATATTAGTAGGAAGTAGGATATAGTAGGAAGTAGGATAGGATGATGAACGTAATTTTGTGAAAAGTGAAAGCATAGATACAATCTCGTAAAGCAAACGGTTTTAGAGGTAACATCTCGTAATATCAAAATAGGCGACTTCCTTCTTTCCTGTTGGCATTCAATTTGTCACTTCTATTTTCTACGAACAAACTATACTAAACGGTTTACTTTCAATACTTTTATGACTTTGATAATTTACGTTCGTAACTTTCTTTGTGCGTGTATTCATGTCTATAACTTTTTATTTATTACTAGCGGTCCGCAACAGCGTCTCTCTCCATAAGATACTCCCTTGTATCTTAACAATAACGTAAAAAAAGAAAATAGCCGCATTGGTTAAGCTGTTCTCGTAATTTACGCTACGCAAAATATTTAACGATTCATTTTAATAACATAGATTTTTATCTCATAGCGGACAACTGAGCTGGTGGTGCGCATGAAGGTAAGCGATCACCAACCCCCATAAACATTTGTGGAGTTAGGGCCTCAACAAATGAATTGCCCTTTTTTAAGGATAAAGAAATGAGGGAAGTATTAACGACGAATAAAGGAATAGACTGTGAAAGGTGGACAAGAGAAAACAGGCCTCTGTATTTCTTTTCATTGTAGTGGAGTTTTATGGTATATATCGGAAAATTATATTTAGAATGGTTGAATTATGGTTTATGTATAAATAAAAGTTACTGATGTAAAAAAGAGATGTTATTGTACTATTTCGATGATATATCTTTACATATCATAATATATATTGAAAGCAACATATCCATCATAGATTTCACCGCCGAAAAACACGTAAACATATAATATTATTAAACATTTATTCCACATACTTATTCTTTTCACAGAACGGATAATGAAATCAACCCAGCACATAAAACCTATTCCCAAAGCCCATACAAATAAAGTTAATGCTGTATTTATGCCCTTGCAGACTCACCGATAGAAGATAGCAATATATGAACTCATTTGAGATAAACCTTGCGTTTTACAATGTGTATAATATTCTTTATTGAATATTACATAGTATTATCTATAATTTTGGGAGAACAGCTAAACACTTTGGTTATAAACGCTACTGTAATTAAGCATTAGTTAACATTACCTTTCAAACTCAAACTCAAAAATTAATTCATTTAATTCGACTTCTGATATAAGCAGTTTTCAGTCTTATTTTCATGTACAAGCTATATTATTGTAAAATCCATTCAGTAGATGTTTATTTGAAAGAGTAAAAATCATCCATCCATCCATACTTAAATACTTGCGCGATTATAAATATATTATCTCAACATACAAGCAATGATCAATATTCAATTATAACATCTGTATTTTTTTATAACCTTCTCGTCTTACAATTAGTTTAAAACCTCGACCTTATCTAACCCCCGACTGATTTTTCACTCACCAACTGATATATTTGCAATAGTAAACATCAAAGACAGTGATAAACAAATTTAATCAATAAAAAACGCTTTCAATGGAATAATTTAAAAATGGAATAAAATAATTTTGTTTCTTTTCAGTGTAAGAAGTCAGTGAACTTTGTAATAAATTTTATTGTTAATACGTTATTAGAGCTTGACGCATCATAATAAAACTTCATTTGTTGACAGCACAATCGCTAGGTAAGTGTTCTTTACCGTGGTTTACATTAATACAGGCTTGGAAGTTAAATATCTTGATAAAAAAGTGCTTTGACTCCTTGTTCTTGGAGTCTTTTAATTAAAGAAATTTATACTTTATATCTTATTGCTTAAATTATTCGCTTAATATGTGATGTGATGATAAAACAGCTTCATATCAGCACTATTTTTCCTCGTAAAATATAAATTTGAGATTATGTTTTTATACCCATTAGAAGAAGAGCTGTGTTTGTCGAATGTATGTTTTTTTCTTTGACACACGCTTTGAACTGGTGAGGTTGAGCTTGCGACATCATTGGGTATCTTAATAGTGAAAGTGAAACTACATTATACACCAACAATATACATTTTCCTACAAGAAAATTATGAATATTAAAACATTTAAATTTCGAATTGAGCAAAGCAAGAATTCTAGAACAATCTATAGAAGACATTATGCTATTTAGCATCGTATAGAAATATGAGGTAGGAATCCCACTTAAAATTTTCCATACGATTTCACTATTATAATCTAACAAGCATTGTGATTGGACAAAGGGTTCTTAAGGACAATTTCACGGACATGTGAACATATCGAAACGGCGCTTCGTAGAATTTTCCAGTCGCCAATACCAAGCCTATTCAATCTAAAAAACCTGATGATATATAAGTACCTGTTCATTATAAATTACAAGTTTTCCGTTTTGGGGTAAATCTGATTTGGCTATAAAAATACTTATATTTATTATATATATAACTATACAAATATCCACATTTTGATTAATATTAAACGATGCTTATATAAATTTAACCATTTCAAACAAACAATTACTCACGAATTAGTGAGACATGTGTATCTTTAAAATGCCTGTTTTCTTATATTCATATAATTATCATCATCATCATCACCCATATGTGTTCTCATTGATGAGATTAAGACCTCCATGAGGGTTTAGGTCGTATTCCTCTACGCTGGTGCAATGCTGGTTGACAGATGTCACATGTCGTTGAACTTTTTATTCTATCACATTTTTTTTTCATGTCAGAGCAACCAAAGGAGCTGATCACCTCGTCCTCACATCTTAGCTACAAAAATCAAAACGAGGCTAATAAAGCCGTCTATACGAACAATTTTAGTACTTGCCTTGAAACTCAACATTTACGTCCATCCGAATCCCTCGATTACGTCCACGTTACGTTATATTTCCCTAATAACTATTATAAAGTTCAGTGAAAGTCCCTTTAGAGCTAAAACATACAATTTTTGTTTGTCTGTCTATTTTTTGTCCACTACTAAACCTACTTCTGAAAAATATAATATTTTGAATGGCAGTATGTAACAATACAAAGTTTGTTACAAGAAACATTCATATAAGCCATTAATTCATAAATAAGTAATGATATTTTATATCGGTTACAACAAATTCATCGCTCATACTGAAATAATGGCCAATAAAAACAGATGCCACTGAACGCTGAGGAGACTAACTTAGTATGTGTTACTTATTACTGCAGTCGATCTAAAGTACTGGAAGTGTCTAGAATAAAATAAAGAATTGACGGCTTAGGCCGGATATATATTTATTTGTTTACAAAAACAAATTAATATAATGATTGTAATTTGTAAATTTTGTTTAGAAAACTAACAGACATAAGGACGCATTACGTGAATCAGCAGGAAATAAATTAGAGCTTCTATTTCATTTTGAATTTGACAAATTTATATACCAGAAACGTTTTTTTTTTACTTTTATTAACCGACTTTAAAAAAGAAGAAGGTTTTCAATTGAATTGTTGTTTTTTGTTTGCTCTTTGACCTCGGAACTTTTGGCTGGTTGAATTTCATCATCAGAATGATGATTCTTTTTTTATTTATTAGCTGGTGCCTCCCTGTGGTCCTATATAATCTTGGTCTAATTTAGACAATTCTAAGACGATTGTCTCTCATCTATTACGTATGTCAATCAAATTATTTCATAAACTCTTTTATCCATCCATTGGCATACATCTACGTTAGTAGCACTAATGTCAATTACTGAACTTTGGCTGGAGAAAGTTGTGAGGACGTGGAAACTTCCTGTCGTCATTGGTATTATTACTTTAGTTACATTTTCTAGCCCTTATTAAATTACGTGGAGCACATGATAGCAATATTTTTGACAATATGTTTGAAGCAGTGCTTAGCCAGTAGATTTCGATAGAGGTAAGATTAACCGTTAGCTAAAATTTGGAAGGTGCTTGCCACGACGTCTTCAAGCAGCAGTAAATCCATTGCGGAAAAGAGATAGAGGAAGATAAGACGTTTAGCTACCTCAAACTGAAAACTTAGAAAAAAAAAAATTTCATGGAAACGATTACAAGTATTTTTGAATGGTCATTTATTTTAAAACTTCCACTTATTCGGAATGTATTAATCCAGACTATAATCTATCTCTGAATCAAATTTCGTATACTCTTATCTTTTACTGTTACCGCGTGAAAGAGTATTTTCTTTTTTTTTTTAATTAACACAAAATAATTAATTAGCATCAACAAAATAATTAGCATCGTATGTTTTTAAATGTGTTTATTTTTCACTTACCTTACTTTAATAATAATATTCATGTATGAGTACTCGTATTTCAATTTAAAGTGACTTCATACACACATTAATCATATAAAAAATAAATAATCACAAACCGAAAGTTTTGGAACCCAATTTTCATTTAACAGAATTTACATTTACACGACTTCAAAGTGAAAAATTCACGAGCACGCAAGCAATTTAAATATGTTTCCATAATTTCGTGGTTTTTAAACAAATTAAAATCTAAGATACGCGTAGAAAGCCACGGCCGACGTCCGAAATGATTTGCATCAGCGTTTCACCGAGAAAGGGCTAAGTTACTAGCGAAAGCGGGTACAATCTATAGACATCAGACGATATAAACGTCTAATTTACAGCTTTATGTTAATTTGAATAAAATAAAAAGCCATATTTTTATTTAAGCACACCAATACCACAACATGCGCGTGCGTGTGTGCGTATGTGTCAGTTTTTGTATGTGTATTCGAGCACAAATAACATAATACCATAATTACTATAGATTCGAGCTAATTTATGTATATTTCAATACGGATCCAAATTTATGATTTATGAATTAAAGAAGGAAATCAAAATTTATGAAATATTTGTTGTGGTCTTCATTCCTTTAATTTTTTTATATTATGACTTGCCTTTTTTAAGGATATAGTAAGGATGTCAGAGTTTATAAAATGCGCGGCCAAATTGATGTCTTCAATGCCAAGGAACTAGTTAATGTGATGATTTCTTACTTACATTTTAATGACGAGCGTGTAATAGATCGCTAAAGTTTATTCATTGCATCATATTCCACACGTTTAATAGAGAAAGCCGTTGCCAATAGGTCAACAACAAAGTCAAGGCCTCCTGTTACCTTATTCCATAAGATTATATAAAACTTTTAACCCAATCTGAAGTTTATGAGTCTCGCGTGCCACGATTTAACTTATTTTACAAGTCTTAATAGTGGAATTCTTTCAAGTCTTAATAGTGGAAGTTTAATATAAATGGATATGTCATCATAATATTGTAAACGTAGTTAGATATATACAATATATAATCTATCGATGTTATCATTCTAAGATGGGTATTCGACAGGCTGGGTTAGGTTAGGTGCGGGCAATTTAAAAACTATCCAGTAATAGGAGGTCCGTGAAGCAACCAGCTCCCGTGGCCTCTTCTGAACATTGTACAAAACTGCGATATATCCGCATTATGGTCTAAATCCTAAATAGTGTGTTAAATTGCAAGCTAATGTTACGGATTAATGAATTCAAATAAAAAATGATCACATACGAAAGTAGTACAATGAATAAATCATGTTTTTGTTTGATTTATTAAAAGTTAAATCTCACCCTTTATTTCCAATGTCATTTTTTCAATATTTTTTTTATAAATACTGTATCCTATAAATAACTAATAAGACAAATACATAAATATAAATCAATTTAAAGCAATTAATGGGACTTCGTTAGGAAACCACTTACAAAACAACCACTTCAGAAATCCAGTTCCCAGACAGATTCTTAAAAGCCATTTATTGATCTTTGATTGAATGTTTCCGAAAGCTCAAATATCCGAGTAGAGGTAAATAATCTCGATTTCGAGGAATTAAGAAGATTACATTTAAATCCTACGCAGATTATCACAGATATTCAGAACTCGTGTAGGTATATATAGGATATTAAATACAAATTGAATTTATTTGTAAAAATACTCCCCGCGGCTTAGTTCGCTATAAGATGTTCAGTGAATGTGGAATTCATTTATTGGGTACAATTGAGTTGGGAATTGTAGTGATATGATAGGTTTGCGTTGGCGGGAAATTTAGATCCACTACGAGGAATAAGTATTTAGACAAGATTCGTTATTTAAAACTATTATATAACTATAACATAGTCTTCAAACTCGATAACTCCGGATTAATTTTAAAGTATTTGAACCTTTAGTCAATAGACTTTCCAGATTTTCAATTACTTTGTCCTACAAAATCTTCAACTCAAGTAGAAATAATCAATTTCTCGATAATACAAAAATTATTTGTTGTTCAATCTTCAATTTGCATCCATTATACGAGCTAAATAAATAAACAGATTTCGCTATTGTCCATTTTAAATTAACCGTAGCTAAACAGATCAATGTTTACATATTTTAATTCATTTAAATTCTTAGAAGTCAGGACTATTATGTTGAAAGATCTTCTTTTTATTAGAGTAAATTAGGCATACTCTTAAATGTGTATAAGCGAACTATGATAAGCAAAGTGTCTAAGAAATTACACCTTATTAATTAGAGGTTAAGACATCTTAATTAGGTGTACAAACGGAAAGCGAAGGGATATGAGAATTATCCGAGCTAAAGCTGAGTCAGTCGCGCACAATTCTGCAACGTCATGCTATTCTATTGAGGCGTTGTTCGATCATGTGATATGATTAATTGCAGTGGATGGTATGAAGCTTAGAGGATTTGTTCGATATTATATTCAAGCACAGTTGGTGCGTGAACTCCCTCCATTAATATAGATTAAAAATGTATTAGAGAACTTCGAAGAATTAGGTAAGTATTTCTTAGGTAATTGATAGGTAAACGCAAATGGCGGGTTGTTTTACTTTGTAGTTTGTTCTGCTATGAAATGTTAATTATATGTTAAAATTTCACACAAGGCTTTAAATCAAACTATCCGTTAGTCTTACATACGCCAATGTACTGTTTAATTTTAGTGTTAATAACATATAATACGTTACAAAATAAATTTACTTTAAATCTATATATAAAAGAAAGTGGTGTTAGTTACACTACTTATAACTCAAGAACGGATTAACTGATTTGGCTGAAAATTTGTGCACCTCTGCACAGTTTAGAAAGTTTTTATTCCGGAAATCCCACGGGAACGGGTGCATGCGAGGAAAACCCCGGGTCTATCTTTCCTGTGACTATACGGGCAAAGCCGCAGGCGGAAAGCTAGTAAATTATATTAACAAGTGACGAATATTTTTCAGATTCTTTCTTCAATTGCCTTTAAATTGTTTTAAACCGCGAGTTTTGTAAAATTATTTTGCATTCAGTATCATACTAAAGTCATAATATCTCAAATTAATTCTCCAACATGATTTTCTAATACAAGAGGCTCTTAGGCTTATTAAAATAACGTTTCATTTCACGCATAATATTATTTATGTACATATGCCTCACACGTGGTTTTGCGAGAGAAATTGAAGATGTCGTGGAGCTTTACAGAATCATAGCTATTGCTGTCAGCGCTATTGGGTTTATTAAGATATTGTATAACGCGATATATGAAGTCTTTTTAGGGTTCTACTGGATAATTTAGGGAAAAATTGCGAAAATCATTTCATTTTCGCATTTTTTCTGATGGATGTTTGTTTAAGTATTAGTATTAAGTAGGTTTTTTTATATGTTAGAATCGGTAATCGAACTGGTGGTGCACGTAATGGTAACCATAAGGTTATGAATATACATGTCAAATGTTTAATCAATAAATTTAATAATCATTGTAACATAAATAGCAGATTATTAGACTATATGTTGCATGGTAAAAACTACATCTCCTTTCTATCCTCTGGGGGGTAGAATTTATCAAAATTTCTTAGTCAATCACTGACTATTACGTTTCATGTATATTATAGACTGCTTTTCAAACAAAATAAGATACAAATGTGGCTGTTACGAAAACTAGTAAAGGAGTGACTGGTGAAACATAGGAAAATAAAGATGTAAATATTTGTAGACTATCTACGTATAAATACTATTTCCCAAGTATAGAACTATCAGCACTTAAATCCGATTTGTTCTTGAAAAGTTGAAAGCTTGTCAGTCTAGCCATATTACTCCTCTTATCTTTTGAAGTTGCACACAGAATAGCACATTCAAACATTTAACTGTTTACTTCCAACTAAGTTTAAAACAAATATTTTTACAACGAGTCTAGACGGGGAATTTACTATAAGCCAAGAGTAAAATTATTTCACCTTCCCCGCCAGTGTTGGATTAAGTTCATAATCTTATAGAAATTGGATTTTAAACTGGCTAGTATTTTTACGTTATTATCTTGTAGAAGATATATCATGTAATATTGAAGACATTAACACGGAAAATGTTCATGGGTGGTGGTAATGGCTTGCCATCAGGTGACCCACCAGCTCAGTTGCCCGCTATGACATAAAAAACAATATAAAATTTATTGTATGAGTTTGAAGGGTGATAAATGATATCTCTGTTATTTATTATATCGTATATGTAGATACTTATTTCAGTGACTGAGGTCGACAATTATGTTTTACTTAATAATTTACTAGATTTCCGCCCACGCCCACGGTTACGCCCGCATCGTCAATAGATTAAACGGTATAGCTCCGTGTTTCAATAGGATTTCCAGCGAAATAACAATCTTATGTCTTTTCTCAGGTCTTAAACTATCATTGTACCAAATTTCATACAAAACGTTTCATTGGTTTGGGCGCTAAGAAGAGGCAGATAGATAGACAATCAGAGCTACTTTCACATTTATAACATACTAGCTTTTGCCCACGGCTTCGCACTCGGCTAATTCGGAGTAAAATGTATTTCTCCCTTTTTTATGCAATGATACATATAAACCATCCTCTGGAATCACTGTATCGATACACAGACGGAGGAAAGAAACATTGTGTTATACTTATTGTGGGAGTCGAGCACGCTTCGGCACGAATTGGGCCAGCTCGCACCGGGGAAGTACCACACCCCCACAGAAAACCGGCGTGAAATAGTGGCATGCCACTGTGTTTCGTACGGTGAGTGGGGGAGCCGGAGGCCCGTTTCCTTTTCCTCACCCGTCCCAGTCCATTCCTTCTTTCCAGTCGTTAATCCTTTCCTTTTCCCTTACCCCATAAAAGCGGGCAGCGCATTCACGAAGGTACTACCTTTGCGAATGTTTATGGGCGGTGGTGATCGCTTACCATCAGGCGAACCACCAGCTCAGCTGCCCGCTATGACATAAAAAAAAAAAAAAAAAAAAAATACTATGTAGCGAAGTATCGATTATTATTGTTTCATGTGTATCTACTAACATTTTAAATAACTAAATATAAAGTACAATACTGCTTTCGTTGATATATTGTCCACATAGAATATTATTTGCTTTTTATATTATTGTGTTTTGTTTAGAGTATGCTATCGTGTATAAAAATAACATTATAATAAACACTATTTCATAAACATATCTCATTTATGTTCCAACTCATACGGTTTATTTTATGTTAATATATAATAAACGAACGGACTGGGGAGGGTGAGGAAAAGGATACAACTGTGGCTCCCCCACTCACCGAATGAAACACCAGTAGTATGCTAATAAATCACGCCCGATCTTCTATGCGCGCGTTGTATTTTTCACAGGTGCGAGCTGGTTCAATTCTTGACGAAGAATGCTCGACTCTCACATACCAAACTGTAGTCTCTCAAATAAAAGAATATTACCTAATAACAATTAAACATCAATGAATTCTAAATGTGCATTAGACTTGATAGTAAGATGAAGTCAATAGGTCGTTAAAACTTAGTACAAAGTTGGTACCAGCAATCTGTGAAAGGGAGTTATATATTCCGAGAATTAGCAAAGTTTTGCGCACATTTTCAGGAAAGCGAAATTCGCAAACCTTCTTCAAACGTTCCATAGAGTTCAATTTCGATTAGCTTTCAAAATTAATCAAATAATAAGCATGGCTGATCAAATTTTCAATACTCTCCCGGGACGAAAAAGGAATCTTACTACATTGATTGCCCGAGAACATTCATATTACAGTTCCGGGAAATACGAATAAAGTATGTTCATCAGTTCTGGATTAAATGTTTGTTTCATTCAATTTTCCTATCAGGCTGCGACAAAAAGGGTTATGGTTATCGAAGATGTATGTATGTTCGTGGCTATGTATGTCCATTTCATTGGCACGCCACATAGCCAAACCGCTGGACAGATTATAACATACTTAAGCACTAGCTTAGATATCATGATTATAGATGTCAAATTAAAGATCGTAATAATACAATAAAACATAACTCCAAGTAAACTCTGTACCAACCTTTTCCTAACCTTACCAAAGTAATTTAAATAATAGAAAAATGATTTTGAAAGTAATGTTTCCATTTAATAAAACCCCCAAAATCTAAACAAGGAACCACCTCATCCAATAAATATTTGCAAGAAAAAATTTAATTTCATTGTATTTTCTTTCTCGATTTAACCTTCACCTCAAGAATTATACACGAGATAATATTATGACATCCGCGCCGCAAAAACACTTCCACAACAATAGCGAAATATAAACGTCCCAACGATACTCGTTGTCACGAATCTCAGCCCCTAACAATACCCGGACATTTTCTCAATCACCATAACAATAGTGTGAAACCAATATAATAGCTTTATGCTTTACAATTTTCTCTAAGAAATTTAATACTCTCTTCCTCTTTGTTACAGATTTTCTCAATAAATAACGTGACAGAACGCATCATACGGTGATGAAGATTGAAATTATCAAAACAAAATGGACACGAAAAGAAATCAGAGGCCCCGCAGAACGGAATGGAGGTTCCCGGAGGGAATATTATTAGTATCATTGTATATAATTTGTTTAATTGTAAAATGCAACGCTCAGACTCTCAAAGATGATTCAAGTCATACTGAAAGTGTAACCAAAATTAATTTAGATAGTACCTTAGAATCTAACGCCTGCCATAGCTGTTCTAATAGTCAAATGGATGTAGATGTAAATAAAGATTTAAATGATAAAACAGATGAATCAGAAAGCGTAATGGGTAAATTAATAGATTCTTTAAGTACGTTTTGCGAAAAATACGTGTTTGTAAATAATACAGAACGAAGGTTAAGCGAAGTTTTGGAAAATGCAATAGATCATGCATTGACCAAGGAGAGATATGAAATCTTCGAAGGAGTGGAAATTAAATCGATTAACGTAAGCAAATCAAACGAAGTTCAGAAAGAAGATGATGCAGAAGCGAGAGCACTTTTCAGTTCATATACATATGAATACAGATTGTTCAAGAAGGTGAAAGATTTTATAGATACGCACATTCTGTCCATCAATTTACCGAAAGCAGCACGGGTGATAGGATTTAGATGTAAGTATTATTCAGATAATTATTCGAAACGCAACACACTTTGCTATTTACACTTGTGTTTACAATTTCATAAACATAAGGAAATGCACTAGCACGAAATGATACGGTCGATTGTTGGTATATCCGAGTAATAGAGGGTCACACATTGCTAATTATATATTAAACTTCGAATAACATCAAAATTTTTTTTTTAGCTTGCAAACTATTATTTACATGAATTACTTTATGATACCTACATGTCATTGTGCGAACATCAATTTATGCAGCCTTACATTTTACTCTATTATGTAAATTACTTAAACAGTTGACTGATCACAAAATAACGTAAATTTAAGTATTCAAAAATACGCGACACGTTAAAACTGACGGTGTTTAAATAACCACCAGGCCTTTTTATCTATACTCTTATAATTAAAAGCGTCATTTACCTAATCCGTATAATTAAACACCGTCGTATTAAAACCTGGGGTGATTTATATGCGGTACACGGGTAAATTATCAACGATTTACCGCCCCTATTATTTCCAAATTATAAACCTAATATCCTAAATAAATAATAATAAATCTTAAAGTTTGTATAGCCATGCAAATGAATCGCTTTCACATTAAGTATGGATCCGATTTCACTGAAATTATGTAACTAAATTGTTTCGAATTAAAGGCTCCTTCCATTAAAACACCGCACAATCGACACTGGTTTAAACTAAATTGTTTGCAAATGGACAGTTTACGTTAATCATAGTCTAATAATCCAAAGAAGACATTTAGACAGTTAAATTATGCGGGGATAAAGGGGGGAGAAGTAGAAGGAGCAAGCCCGAGCTACAAATACCAAGTTGTTATCAGCTTCGTCTCGATCTTGGGCCTGCGGAGCGCATGTTTTAATGACTGGAACAATGTTTTCACGTTGTACTAATATATGCTCTCTTAAATACTATAGCTTTTGATATTTACTCTTAAGTTATGATAAACCATAACTAAGATATGGAATTCGTGATGCACCCGGTAGCTAATGTACAAATTCAGAATTATATTTGTTACTTAAATATTTGAAAATAAGTGATGTTATATATCTATCATTAGAAGTTTTTATGTAAAAATGGAAAATCCATACAAATTCTCACGGTTGCCTAGTAGAGATGGCTTTTTGGCTTAAGGCCGCCATTTGCATACTAGTTTTAAGTTGCTTTTGTTAAGTTTATCTCTGTTTTATATTTTTGTAAGTGTGTAATAAAGAATAGATAAACGAATAAATGATTTGTAGGTTAGTTAATTTAATTTGTATGTCGTTGTTACAGCGTTTGGCCTGAAGAAATTTTTCCTCCCACTCCTAATAGGCATGCAAGTTTTCAAGAGCATCCTTCTAGCGATGTTTTTGCCCAGTATATTAGGCAGTTTCGGGAAAATCCTTGGGAAAGGTAAGGACTTTGATAACTTTTGAAATTGAATCGTTGAGAAGTTTTCGCTTTCGAGGGCTCATTAACTTTACTTTGAAACGGTATTCGGGTATTTGCAGGAACTTTGATGTGTATGTGACTTTTACATTTGTAATTTTATGTATTTAGAATTATATTTTTTTGGCTTTTTCATTCATCATTTGCTTTCAACGGTGTTGTTAATTAGTTAATAAAAGGGAAAAAGTTTTATTTGAACAAACGTTAACTGAAAGTAATAATTTCTTAACGTATCAAGAAAGTTTTATTATATTCCACTATCTGTTGAAACAATAGACTCTTCATAATATTTTGAATGAAAGCGAAAATGTCACATCTTTGTTTGTCTATCGGTCTATTGTCTCCATTTACAATATTCGTCATATTTATCAAAATTTTCTTATGCTTTTATACTACCATATTCATTCGTTTCAATATATATTCTATAATTACAATTTTTACACTTTTTATATATATAAATAATTATTGTAATATTATGTTTCTATTCGGATATTTCTTATAGCTTCAGAATTTATTTCGATTATTATATTCTACGCTCACAACATTAAAGCCATTACCAGATATATCTTATACTATTACATCTTTATCTTCGTCACCAACCGACTTCAATAAAGAAGGACACCTCATAATTTCTACTGGGCTTGAACTAATCTTTATGATTTTTTTTTTATTTAAAATCTGGTGCTTTCCGTATGGTATCATTTAAATTTGGTCTAGTTTTGATAATATGAATTACTGGCTAAGTTTTTGCAAGAATAATTATCGTTATTTTCAGTATGATTTTGTTATTCAGGCATATCTCATCTTTCCGCAACTTCGAGCCAAGCCAGCTACCCACCAGCTAATGCAGATGATCAATCTGCTTATAGTAACGATAACAAAGACTTCATGGGCTACGAAACCAACCAAGCAGGCACGTACGCGTTCGCACAGGATTACGGCAATATGGACCCTAATGACGCCAACGATCTATCTAATATTGATATGTCTAGGTAAGTGTGTTGCTTGAAAGATCATAGAGGCGTAATTGCTATAAGATAATTGGTGAACGAGAAAGGCTTATGTATGTAAATTAGGTTACTACAAAAAAGCATTTAGAAGTACTATGGTAAATCCAACTTAATATAACAATTGTTGATGGAAATGTTTATTATTTTCATATCTTTCTTAATATAGCTGTAATACGAGATAATAATATTTCTCACGAAAATGTATAATACGTTGCAAAACACAATAGACACGTACTTATTATTTATTTACATATTTTGCTTAGAATTTATTACTCGTGTATACATTATCACGTTCCACGTATATTTCAAATTATGTTCTTTTTAGTATATTCGAAATATTCTACCAAGCGATTCTGAAATTAAATAAATAGTTCTCCATTTATTAACGTTATAAATATATACTTTGACTTTGATATCCAGCTAAATAGACCATAGAACTAATCGTGATTGAATGAGTATTTTGAGTATTATAATATTAGCAATTTTCCCAACTTATATATTTTATTACATTATATATTTATTACCAACATCGTCTGCATCGTTTGATCAAGTATTCCAATAATTTTATAATACCACTCAATGCCTGTTTTCATTCTTGGTTCTCAATTGATGATATTTTACTTAAATAAATTTAAAAAAATAGTAAAGGGTTTTACGTTAGCTCGAAATGAATTCTCAGAAATATAAACTAGTGGCCACAAAATTCCCGAATAATGCTTCAATTGGTAACGACTGATACGACCAATCTGAACTCGTCAAACACAAATTGGAGGGAAATTCTACAAACAAGTATTCGATAACAAGACAATCCAATTTATTGGCAGAAATGGCTTCGTCGCGTCACTTAATTTTGGGAAATGAACAAATCGTGATTGAATTTAAACGATGTTACATGAAAGGATGTGATCAAACTGCACATTAGTTAAAAAAAAAATAAGAACACTATTTAAAAATTAAAAAAAAAAATTGAATAAAGAGCGCCAATGCTATTCCAAAATTCCTGGCTGATTAGATTGACAGCGCGGCAACTGAAAAAAAGTTATTTTTTCTCGAAGGAAATGAAAAGCAAAGCGTATCACTCAACCGCTAAATTATTTTCCCTCGGTCACCGTATATTCAATTTTGCTGCGGATAACATTCAAACTTGCGCCCTCGTGAATTATTTATTTTACTTCCGCACTACTAAATATTGATTTGTAAAAAGATAGATTGAACAGATTTGTGTAACTGTGTGCCTCATATATTGAAAATAGAATTTATTATAAAAAAAATTATCTGATAGTATTTATTCCAAATAAAACGTTATTTTGTATTTTTCAGATTCGGTGTAGGTGGACAGAAAGTATCTTACCTTCCTTCCAAAAACAGTTACTATAAGAATCAGATGGCCAACAATTATAAGGTATGTATTAAGAATACAACAAATTCAAACAATATTTTCCAATAAAAGAAAACATATGAATAAATATATCATACAAACCGTTTTCTTCGACTTCGTCCGCGTTTATGATGATTAATCGTGTTTTTGCACAAGCTTATTATTTTTTAAATTAATTTACAGTACAATGTACGTACTAGGTATTAATTATTTTAAATTAAAATGTAATTGATATCTTCTTGTCTTTTATCATTGTAAATTGTAGACCCAGGCTTCTGAAAAGCAGTTTATACTAGTTTGGCAGCGTGAGGTCACTCAAAATTTTCTATATGATTATGTTCAAATGTATTATTATTTATCTAGGATCTTTCCAATAAAAATTTTTATTGATATAATTCCTCATCTATACTAAATGCACGGAACGCTTTCCAAGTATTATAAAGTATTTTTCATTATATCACTATTTCAAAGAATCATAAACAAAAGCACCACAAAATAAAGTGAGTAAAGCGACCAACTCGGAATATTTTTAATCAAAAAAATAATAAAGTTATCTGGAATGTTCCATTCATTTTTATCAATTATTCTAGAATTTAACGTATACTTTCCTCCACTCCAAGCGATTACATACTGATGGCCTAAAAACCTAAAGGGCTTAAGGAGACCTAAATTAGTATAATTAATGGACTAACGAGGGTCCCATTAGAACCTCCTTTGAATATTAAAGATCTGATTTAATACGGGGTCTTATAATTGTGTTTAGACTTTATTTTGAGTGCTGTTTCTAATTAGTTTTGTTACCATAATATTTCGTGCATCAATATATTTATTGATAGAACAAACTGTGATACGAAATGAGATCCATCGTCGTTTTTGTATAGTGCAGTTACGTTTTATAAGATTCCTATACTTATAGCTATATATATATAGCTTCTTACATATAAATCTACTTTGTTACGTTAAGCGTTTTATTCTATTGCTACTATAATATACTAGCTTTCCGCCTGAAGCTTCGCCCATATAGTTAAAGGGAAATCCGCATAGTTTCCGCTCTTATGATATTGTGGAATAATACCTATCCTATGTCTTTTACATTCGATAGGTTACGATAGTTTTCCAACTATCTTTACACAAAAATTCATCCACATCGTTACTGCGGCTTAGGCGTGAAAAAGACAAAGGGACAGATAGAGTTACTTTCGCATTAAAATATAAATAGGAATAAATTTATGTACGATCTTATCAAATTCTAATAAATCGTTACAGATGTTCCAGAAGATTCCAGCATCATCTATGATCCTGAGTAATTACGACCCGTTCTATTCTCCGCTACTCTCCCGTCTGGACGGTATCTTCGCGAGTCTCGGTAACTTCACAATAAACTTCATTAGAAACTTTCATTGGATTATGCGATCTATCAATACCTTGACAGCTATGTCCGTATTTCTGAGACTATCTCATAACTGTTTGCCAATTGTTTTGTGTACTTTAGTATCCAATGATACAAATATTAGCAGAGCGGTAGATGCCGGCTGAGCGAAACTAGCGATGTAAACATAATAAAAAAACAAATAAAGATTTTCTACGGCGTTTTGTTGTTTATCCATTTATTTTTGCGTAATCAGCGTTTAAAGCGGAACATATATGGACTTAACTGATGATGAATCAGCGTTTGTAAAACTATAATTACCATTGAGTATAGTATACTAGCATACCCTGAAGAAGAATTGTACCAGATTTTAGGTATATTTCCATTTTCATAGGCCGTCCCAAACACGAAGGATGTTCTCAATTATATTTTTTTGGTTTGGTTTTAATAACTGTTATTATGCGTGTTCAATCGATTGACTTGATCAGTTAGTGTTAGATGCGGACTGGTCACATTTTAGCAATCGCTACTCGCAGAAACATGGGCGAACTGTTTTTGAAGAACAGAATCATAAATTAAAGATAATTCACAAGAAATCATATTCATATTAACATTAACAATTACATTGCTTGTCTGGTTAATTCCAGGTCTTGCTCCTACGGAGAGTTCAACAGAGGTCTCACAGCCTCAGATCGGAGGCCAGACCCTCAGCGACGTGAAACTAGAAGCCTGCAGGGAACAACTCATTTGTTTGATGTACGCAAATCCCGCCAAATATGCACCCTACAGCAACCTCGTGTCTGCTCAGTTGAGCAGGTATGTATTATAACTTAACTTGAAGCGTAGTTTGTTATAACCGACTTCGATAAAGAGGATGTTACCCCATTTGACCGTATTTATACTTTAGATTGGTGACTGCCTTAAAAATAAGTCTTTATTACTGCGAACCTTATTGTAATTACTAATTTAAAAAATAGGGGGCTTAAAGTGATAAAACAGTAATAAATAATATAATAGAAAAGGTATATATCGCTTTCAAATGTGTTAAATATTACATATAAGTATTTTTCCCATCGGCTATACTCGTTTTGTTGGGATACAGCTTATGATGACTTCGTTTTTATTTGTAAGAAAAAATCACTGTGATTCGTATTCCAATTGAACGCAAACGAAAACGATGTCATCATCTAATCATAGAAAACCCGTTATCAAAATACTTTTTGGACTAATTAAAACAATAAAAAAATTATAATGAAAAGCAAATTACAATTGAGATTCGTAAAACATTGAGCGTATATATCTATATAGATCTTACTCTTGAATCACTCTATGTATTAAAAAAACCGCATTAAAATCCGTTCGACAAGTTGTGAAGATTTAACCATACATAGGGACATATTGACAGAGAAAAGGACTTTGTTTGATACTATATAGTGATATTAGAGCCAGCTACCGAGCTGGCGGTTCGCCTGATTCTGGGGAATCCAAAATTATCCTGTAGATACGTGGTCTTGTACCTTAGTACAGGTCATTACTGACCAGTGGAAAGCTCGTACGCCCGTACATATAAAACCTATTGTGTTTTTTCAATCGGTCCAGTAGTTCCTGAGATAAGCGCGTTCAAACAAACAAACTCTTCGGTTTTATATTATTAGTTTAGATTCAATACTGGGTTCTTTAATTTAATCAGTATTGTGATTTATCATACATATTCAAAAATATTCCGCCTTCAAATATAGCAAACCTAAATCAAATTAAAATTGGGACTGTATGGGAGACTACATCACCCAGATCACCCAGTACCCGATCACCCAGTAAAATAAGATGAGCGAACAAACACAAAAAAACCAGTCGAATTTATAACCTACTTCTCATTTTGAAATCGGTTGAAAAAATAGTGTTAAATACAAAGAAAAAAGTCACTAAAAATAATGAAACATATTTTAATCTGAACCTTGAAGAAATTTCCAAGGGAAGATATATTTAATAGAGATAAAGTCGCTTGGAATTCTAAAGTCTATTACAAACTATTATCATCTTAAAATATCTTTGTCTTGTTTGGGCCCTTCACTGTCACCCTAATTTCAGAAATTAACATAAATATTTAGTAAGTTAAAGTGTAAATTTTCGCTCAAATCCATTATTTCAAATTGATAATTATAAACAGAGAAACTAAAGTAATGAAGTTGCTTTCGTGTAAGTCCATATTTTCCTGACTTCCATTTAGTGTTGTTAACTCTTTCATTATGTTTTATCCTGATTAAACTGGATTATAGTTTATTGATTAAAATACTATGTATGTCGATGTTATTAAACTATTATTGAATGTTACTGTGTTTTTAATGGCATAATGAACTGAGTAGATTAATGATATTTATCGATCCTTGATGTAAATCCTTGAAATATACAAGGTTCGAATCAAATCTGTCCGTTTAAAGTGGGTCAAAATGTGTATCAAATCGAATTGAATATCATCGAGTGTCAAAATGGAGATAGGAGTCGGTTTCACACAAACATACTAATGGTAGAGGTGAAGCTAATAAAAGCGTGTAATAAACAATGTTAATTTATTATTTATCATATTAACCGATCCATTAACCGTAAATTTTACCGGTGGTTAATGTTGAAACTGTGTTATGACGATTCAAAAGTGCGTCTTAAGGAAGTCTTATTAAATAAATAATTGTTTAAGTTTGAGTCTAAGTTTAAGTTTATGCTTGAGTTTGAGTTTGAGTTTAAGTTTTTTATTACAGAGAGCTAAATGAGCTTCGGCGCCCAGTATCGGACAATCCGGAAATACTACGTTTCTTTAGGTACATGCGAGCGGCGCGGCGCGGCCAAGAGGGGGTCGACTGCATACAAGCGAACCCGGCCTGTACCGTCAGCACGCCCACGCACACTATGATAGCCGCCTACCATGATATCAACAAACTTGTCTCCGCAAGGAAAATACACTGATTCAATACAATTTCTATTTCCATGTAGATTTATGACGTCATGGAACTAGTGGACAGGATGAGGCGTTTGATTAGGTACTTTAGGCAGAAACCGAAAGAGTGGAAGAAATTCTATTGCTGGCGGACCTCGGGTGGTGGAATGATGTTGCTATTGTTTGGAAAAAGACGCAGTTTCGAATCCCGCCTCGTGATCAGTTTTTCTATATACATAATTCTCAGCATTTGATTGTTCAATGACAATTTATAATTATTTTCAAAAATGTTTAATTGTATTTTGCATATATGTTGAAAAAGGTCGCGTGGAATTAGTTATATTTAGAAATTGCAAAGCAGTGTATAAATAGTAAAATAGACACGACACACCAATATTGGTTGTCTACTTAAGATAAAATTAGATATTATTTTGAAGTTGTATTTACTTAATCGATTCAATTAAAAGAATGCACCATGCACATCTATTTGTTTGGACACCGTCTTCTCAGGAACTAATGGTTCGATATGGAAAAACGCAATAAGTTATCTATTATCAAAACTACATGTGTCTAGCCATAGTTTACAGTTAGTTACAGTTTTAAATCAAAATATATTTTACACAGTAATTTAAACAACGCTTTAAAAATTTATCAAAGAATGAATTATTTTATAGTAAAAACGCTTTCTTTTTTAACCACGTTCCCTAAAAGTCCATCTTTTTATTTTAAATTTGTAACATTTTTGATAGGCATATTCTGTATATGTTTGCACAATATTCATTTATATACTGAACGTTGTAGATTATATTATTCCACTAGCTTTGCACGCGGCTTCGCACGCGTTAATTCGGAGTAGTTTAATAGATGTTATTATACATATAAACCTTCCTCTTGAATCAATCTATCTACGAAATAATCCTCATCAAAATACGTTGCATAATTTTTAAAATCTTAGTTAATGTATAGGGACATAAGGACAGAGAGAGCGACTTTGTTTTACACTATGTAGTGATTATACACAATCTTAGACATTATCAAATATTTCACACACCCTTCGTGATTAAGGGACTTTATCACCTAAAGTTCTACTAAAACATACACTAACTGCACACTACATATATGTGTGGAAGTTACACCTCTCCCCAGAGTAATCACTATATACTCAAGTCGGTTTCTTGTATAATAAAACAGTACATCGTGTATTCACAAGTTCACAATGAAGTGGTTTAAACGTTAAACTTAATCTATTATATATTAATTATACTCATATCGTAAGGGTTGGTTTGTACACGCTTATCTCAGGAACTAATGAACCGAAATGAAATTATGTTCCCGAGATGTGCCTGATCCATGAGTAAAGCCTATATGAACCACGGGTGAAGCCGGGGCGCACCACTAGTTTTTCATAAAAATCCATGCTGTGAATAGGCTTTTATTTATGATATGTTTTACTAACTCTTTGAATTGTCTGATTATATAAAAGTGTCTGTTATTTGGTGTTAAAGTTATTGTAAATTTCATGAATTATTTTAAGTTATCTGTACATATAATTAATATTTCTATAACTTATTTTTTATTTTAAGTTATCAATAGCATTAAATGCAATTTTGTAGCATTTGAAAAACATAAGGAATAGAAAAAATCTATTATGAGGGTTTCGAACCTATGTCTTTCGCTAAAAACGAAATTTCTTTCAAACTCTGCTCATGACCAATTTTATATTCTATTTTTTATATTTTTCAAATAAAACTAATTAATTAAAATATTTAAGTGTGATCGTAATTTATTGTATGATTGTTTGTATGTTTGTTTTGAAAATATTTCGTATAATATGCATAGCCACAGATAATATTATAATACTTTACTGTATTATAGTTACAGAAATTTTTTCATAGTGTAATCTTTAAAGTGCCTATTATAATTGTATATTATTATTTATTTAAATGTGACGGTATGTTTTTGTTGGTTTTAGTCATTTAATATGAAATATATTTTTGATTCCATATGATGTTTTACTAATTTATTCATAGCCCTGGTTATTTTTTTGTGTACCTCATTCTTTTATTTTTTTGTGTAGTTCTTTATGTGCGTCTAATGTTGCTATGTCGGAAATTACTTGATTTAATAGTACATAGTTTTATACGTTTGTTATCGCGCCATTGACGAGAGGAAGAGCAAAGTTTTAGGAACAACAACGTGATATTCATAAAAATTTATTATATCGTAAGACGATCGAACGATGATCACCTAACATTTACTTTGAATGCTTGTTCAATCTTCAAACTTTTATTTGCACACGAAATTCGAAGTCCTATAACGTTTTAATGCATTTGAAACATGATCCATCTTTCATTTCATTCCCTTCCCAGTACTTCCTTAATTCCCCTCTTCAGTCTTTTATTTACTCAGAGGCAAGGTTAACCCAGAGCAGAGGTTAACCATACGCGCGGACGAATTCCAACAAGTACCCGAGGCCCCTTCACCAATGCGGCTCGACGGAACGCAGAAAGGTTTTAGTCGGTAGGAATCCGACATAACCCACGGCTCCATCCCCGGGGGCCGTGGGTATCTATGCAAGATTTCCCTACTATAAAAAAGCCCTACGCCTCAGTAAATGTGCGTGGGCGGTGTTAGCATCATCAAGCGACCCACTAGCTTCTTTACCGACTGCCAAATAAAAAAATAACACGAAAACAAAGAATTCTAGACAGAATACTATAAAGCATGGAAACTACGATCCTATACCTTATTAACGATAAAAGATACCCTTTGAACTTCAACTCCTAATTAAATTTAACGACAATACAATTTGTTAACAAAAATAAATAGGCACATTCTGTAACCTATTAAAATAGTCTTTAAAATTTAATATCCTTGTCTTTGCCTTGTCTTAATTAACTATCAAATTTATACATACTTAATACGTTATCAGCGCCTGAAAGGTATTCTTTAAGGGTAATTCCATAGAATACATTCTATTGTTCAAACATTGGTAATAACTGCAGCTACAATTTGTATAGATAAAACTATGTATCAGGTGTTTTAGCGTGAAAAAGCTACACATTCATACATTTCCACTAACTTTTCCCTTAATAATATTAGTAGCATACAAACAGGTAACTCCAATAACGTTTATGATTTATAAATCGATATATTTTGGGATATACAATGGGTAGAATACAAAATTCTTCTTTTTAACTTTATTTCCCTATATACCTTTAAAATAAATAAATAATCGCATAAATGCAAATGAATAATAATGACAAAGCCCTTCAATTAAATCACGAGTTGTAAATTACAAAGACAAAACGTATTTGTGTTATTGTTATCTTTTGATAAATAACAATAAATACCAACATATTATTTTTATGGATTGACTAAGGATATCCTGTTTCCGGAAAATTATCTTTTCTGGTGATAGTATTATCACCATTTTCTTATTCTTTATTCCTTTTAAATAATCATTTAGTGTTGGATAGCCCATTTATTGTAGAGGAGGATCCCTTCTAGTGGAAATACTAGCTACTAATATATCCAATACATTTTTCCAAATAGCATTCCTTCCGCATACTGAGATGAGACCGTGTCTTTGTCGGTTGAATGCGCTCTATGACTAAGCTATTACATATTACATCTCGCTTACGAACGATCTTGATACTTTAGCAATTAATAAAACATTTTACAGCAAAAGCATTGCTCAATCATAGAATAAGAATTTATTTGAATTTATTTTGCGTAAAAGTAACCAAGGTAATATTTAAGCTACATAATCATAAAATATATTCTTATTTCACGATGAAATTAGGAGGAACTGTAAAAAAATTCTCATTAATTACATGGTAAAAAGTGCTAATTGACCTTGGGTGCAAATTAATTATAATATCTTATCCTGGAGCGGCTAGCCTCTATTATCTGACTAAACAAGACGTATTTCAATCCAACTTGGCCTTGAAGTTTGAATAACAAAGCTTGTTCCAGATTTGACTAGATGGATGTGTAAATCAACATTTAGCCTATAGCCTTCCTCAATAAAGAGGCTTTCTAACACTGTAATATTTTTTTCAAATCAGACCAGTAGTTCCTGAGATTACCGTTCAAACAAACAAACAAACAAACAAACTTTTCAGCTTTATAATTTTATGTTAAATGGAATATAATGCATATAGATTCTCCATTGAATCAAACCATGATTTAACC
This sequence comes from Zerene cesonia, assembly GCF_012273895.1. Taxonomy (NCBI): domain Eukaryota; kingdom Metazoa; phylum Arthropoda; class Insecta; order Lepidoptera; family Pieridae; genus Zerene; species Zerene cesonia. The sequence goes on along the minus strand of NC_052130.1, from coordinate 4,267,778 downwards.
GTTATACTTGACACCAAGCTCTTGACCCAACGGATATTTCTTTAGTCTTTAATCGGATCAGCTTAACTCACTATGAATTGAGGTCACAGAATTGGTCCAACATTATCGTACCTGATACAAAGAGAGAGGCAGCCCAAAGCCGGATTACTAATTCCTCGTGTCTATGTATTCAAATCTATTACACGTGTGTTTCTTAATTTTTCTGATATCCTAGGAAAATAAACAGCATTTCCCATAGCATGGTCAAATGCGTCTCACGAAGGTTAAGATCTTAATGGTAGCTTAAACGGTTTTATTTATTTTCATAATTTGGGACAAGCACAGTTACATTTTAAAATAAACATCCTACTATCCTTCTTCCTACTAATATTATAAATGCGAAAGTTTTTAAGGATGTGTGCGTGTTTGTTGCTCTTTCACGAAAAAACTACTGAACCGATTGCAATGAAATTTGGTACGTGGATAGCTGGACAACTGGATTAACAAATAGGCAACTTTATACCCCAATATTCCTACGGGATATGGACTTACATGGGTGAAACCGCGGGGCGCAGCTAGTAAGACATAAACAATAAAATTCTCAAATGCATGCCCACACCATTATCCACGTATATAGTTTCGCACCTTTAATGTCAAACTTCTATGACACGCCGTTTTCATAATGTTTTATTCAAGAATTAGGACAGGGTTTATATGAATAAAGTGCAAATTATTTCAGAATTGAAATTTATTCCACGCTTCTGTAGTTTTGTATTGCAATCGAAGTTGAAGCAATGACATTAATAATAAGACGTAATAGTTCTCAACCAATCCCTACATCTATCTTCTTCTAATATATAAAATTCTCGTGTCACAGTTTTCGTTGCCATACTCCTCCGAAACGGCTTGACCGATTTTGATGAAAATTTTTGTGCTTATCCGGTATCTATGAGAATCGGCCAACATCTATTTTTCATACCCCTAAATGATAAGAGTAAGGCAGCGTTTGCCGGGTGCAGCTAGTTTATATTATAAATGCGAAAGTTACTCTGTCTGTCTATTTTTCACGCGGGAAAGTATCAACCTTTTCCTTTACTACTCGGGGAGAGACGCAGACAAGGTATTTTTTTTCTCAATATTATTTTGTATCTCCGAAAACATTCCGTTAAATTCATAAATGGAATAATAAGTATATACAACGCTTTATAAAAATCCAATTAAAGTAAAGCAATCACGATCAAGTATCAAAACTTTTTGAGCAAAACACAAAACAAGTGAATGAAGATCCGGTTCTTTACCCCTTCTCTTTCCTCGATAGAAAGTAGATACTACTTTTAACGAAATGTTGACATGCAAAAAGAATCTCTACACTGTTGACTAAAAGGTCGAATATTGAATGGACGGTTTTGAGTAATGGTGCATCATATTGGGTAATGTGTGTTTTTCGGTTAGTGGTCCAATCGTATGGATATTTTGACTGTGGCGTGACGTCATAATGTTATATGAGTCATAGAATAACATTATGAACTGGCCATGAATGAGTTGCAATAGATCTTTCATCATCATCAGCCATGTCAATTGCATACACAAGGGCCTATTTTGCAGATTTGGGTTTTTCTTCAATCATGACATAAATTTATATGAACATAATAGTTCTTACTGGACTAAAAGCAAAAAAAATGTGTAAATAAATGATCGATTTTGAAAATAATCAAATTTATTATTATTTTACACGTTATTACAACTCATGTGCCAGTTACGTCGTACGTTTGTATAGTTGAGATTATCTGATATTAATTTTATATTAACCAAAAAGTATCTACACATCAAAAATATGTAAAAGCGGTAAATAACATGAAAATTTATAAGTAATTCTTACATGAAATAAAATTTACGCAAACCTTTTCTATAATAATTATAACGATAACATTTTCTAAGACAAAATAAAGAAAAGTTCCAAGAAAAAGTTCGTAATGATGAGAAATATTATTTTGCAAGTTCCGAAGGGTAGAGTTACCATGAGCCAAATTATGAAAACCAACAGGACACAATGAAAGCTAGCTGGACGTGGAAGCAACTTTTTTTCTAACCGATTTCAAAAAAGGTGTTTAATTTGACTGTTTTTTATGTTTGTTACCTCGAAACTTTCGACTGGGTGTTATGATTCCTTCTTTATTTGAAAAAAAAAGCTGGTTAATGCTTCGTGTGGCATTTAAATATGACCTAGTCTGTCAATTTGAAGGCGTAAAATTCTAAAGTTATTATAAGTTATATAATCAATACCGTTCATAAGCACGTACATAATCTATATATATAAAACTCAAAGATGACTGGCTGACATAGTGATCTATCAACGCACAGCCCAAACCACTAGACGAATCGGGCTGAAATTCGGCATATAGATAAATGTAATGACGTAGGCATCCGCTAAGAAAGGATTTTGATAAATTCTACCTCCAAGGAGATAAAATAGGATGAGAGGATGAAAGTTTGTACTATGGAAATTTATTAGGACTGCGCGGGCGAAGCTGGGGGTAACTATAGGTATAAAACATTCTAGTAAGTAATATATAAAGGAAAAACTGCACAATAAACAAATTAGATTTCTAAAATTTTTTGTATTTATCTGAATATTAGCGCATTGCGCTTACATAAATGAACCTTAATTTTATTGTTTTTACTTGAATTTAAATTTAATATAGCAGTCAGAAGTTGGTCCTACGCTATCACAATTTAAATGAAAATTTTGAAACTTTATTTGTATCGTACATGGTTGTTTGAATAAAAAGATTCCTCCACACTAACAATGCCGCAAAACATCAGCTGGGATATCCCAAAGTTGCGCTAACTTGATCCAAACAAACGCAGTCGCGTTGTCAATTTATAACATTTAAAATAGAACTCTAATTTCAGTTACATTAAAGCTTACATTTAAGCAACAAATTTTCGGCCAAGACAGGACTTCGTCGGAGCCTTACAAATGTAATTATGTGAAACTAAAGCCAATGCACATACGAATATGGTATAAATTTCCTTACAGCAATAAAACTTGACAAAAATCAACATGTATTCTTTACTGATTTAATAACTTGAGCCTTATCGCTATAGACGTAAAGTTTAAACTCGTATGTACTAACGAAACGGAATCAAGAAGTTTATGCAATTGTTATGTTTTATTATATAAGATGGTCTGTTGGTCGATGGGCCACTCTTACTTGCAACGTTCAGTGCATTGAACGTGATCTAGTTTTAGTGTTAATTACTATTTAGGGTAAGTTTTAGTTACTTAATTACCTATTTCCTTTTATATTTCACTCCTCCTTCCTACTTTTACCCTTAGATTAATATATTATGTTTATATGGCAGCAAGATCTCTGGAATATTGCAAAAATATTTTTATTCAATTTAAATACTCATTTAGTAACAAAAAAATTATCTATACACTATATTCTTACTGACAAGTATGTATGTAACATGTATATTTTTCCCTATATTTAATACACTGCAAAAAGGAAATACAAAAAAAACATTTTAAATAACACCTTTAAAACATAATAAAAAAAACAAAAGAGAAAACAATTTTTAAACTATTTTAAATTATTATTTTTGTCTTCTTTATAAAAATACAAATACTTATAGGCATGAATTTTTCATTTTGGGTACAAAATTCTTAAAACTTGATTATTGATTCATAACAGACTATAAGGTATAAGAATTATACATAAAAAAGGAACATACAAATAACGATCGAATAAGTCGCATTTCCCACAAACGCCATTAAAATCTTTACTACCGTACATTCAACCAGTCCTATAAATACCAGATCGTAGAAAGGGTTCCTAATGAACTTTGAACACTTTCTAAGCTGTCCTTAACATTACGCTGCTTACAATATTGTAATAAGCAATATATTAAGTGTGGCCCTACACCAACGAGGGGCCCCATACCTAGAACTTCATAGAAATAAACATTAAATTCTTTTTCAAGTTCTTCTATTTATGCTGGCTTTACAATGCTTTTAAATAGACATTTTCTCATGTACCAGTAACGGCTAAACCGAAAAAGAAGATTTTAAGTTCTTTCATACGAATTTCGCAAAAACAGCAGGACGATTTTAATAAGCAATATTATAAAAAATATTACACAATTAATTTAAACAATTAAAATTAAAGACGATAATCCATACAATATAAATGGATATATCAATCCTAAAATAATAAATACGGTTAATCGTAAATAACAATCGAAAGTCGAAAGAAATGCTTTCGAATGAATCGTCGAGAACTCGACCCAGTGGCCTCCGCATGACTTAATCCAGCCCTGTCAGTCTGTCATAATACAATGTTATGTCACACGCCCACTCATTGTGTCCTAAACTAACCCACATAAGGATTCAGTGTTACGACAGAAAATATTCATCCGCTTACAAAAATATTACTCTTGGCAACACTTAACCGCCTTTAATCGGATAACACTGTTTATTAACTTGCTTCTTTCACTTTGTTCTCACTAAATACGTGTTTCCTAACATCTATATCAATATAATTTTGGAGCTAGCTCAGCCACTTTACTAATAATTCGTTTTAAAGAAAATCTTAATCGCCTTCTAAGTTCAGATGTCAGATGTAGATCAAAAAATAGCATATGGAAGGCAGCAGCTTTCAAATAAAAAAAACATCATGGAAATTGACAAATGGAGAAGCAAAAAAAAAATGCAGTGGAATTACGAACCTCCTTTTTTGAAGTCGGTTGAAAAAAACATTCGGGCAATCATTAGATTGACGTTTTTTAATGTATCTAGTCATTAGTAGCTTAGGTTTTAGTGCATTAATATGATAGAATATCATTCCGTTAAGAGAGTTTTATCGTTCTAAAGTACCTACAAACTTAAAAGGGCCATCGATATTCATTTTAAAAATGAAACGTACTTTAATTAAAAACGACTTTGCAAAGAAAACTTTCTCAATTAATAATTAAACACGCTTCCACGAAACTAACTTTTTCCTCTACAAATTTATTCAAGTATCATCTATAAAGTATACTTGTGGTTGAGTATTACTCGGTACTTTTCTCTACTGTCTTCTTATTGACTTTGTTAATGAATTTTGTTAAAGGGCATTAGTTCACGCCACAATTTGGTTATATAATTGCTACATGGGTTACAGCTTTTATGAAGAGGTATTCAATATTTAATTTTGAACTCTAATAGCATCCACAAACGTCTCAGATTATATATTTCGAATTATTATGTATTAAAAGATTGAAAAATTATCGTGAGCAAATTCATGAATAAACATAAAAAGTCTAAAATAAATCAATAAATAAAGAATTACATTTTATTGCCACCAAAAAGGATATAAAACTTTAACATAAGTTATACAATGAAAATTTGTCCACTAAATTCTTTAATATCAAACTCGTATGATTAAAGAAAATCATACGATAATAAGATACTAACATATTTATTGTTATAACACGCAAAATTGAATTTCTTTTCGAGTTGAAATTAAGGAATCTCACCCCAAACTCTTTGAGGCACATGTTCGCAAATAACTTAGCGAAAGGGCAATTTACCAGAGTATGTACTTTATTTAGATTCACAAATATAGGTTCTTCACAGTGGCGTATTAAAACAGTACAGTTCGATGAATATTAATATAAAGTTTTGATTTTGTGTGAATAAGGTTGAAGCGTTCATTTAGTCATATATACTTAAGATGATAAACTTTATTTTACATCTGTTTTTACAATGTTTTTTTAACAATTACCCTTCCCAATCTTTTCCCTGAATCCTCCTATCGATTATTTCTTTATCTCTTTCTATTTAAAGTTGGCAATCCATTCGTAAATGCGTAAGAATGAAAACGACTATACGCCTCTACAAATGTTCATGAGCGGTGGTAGCGCTTACCATCAGGCCAGCCACCATCTCAGTCACCCTTTATAACATAAATACATAGGGTAAAAAAAAACGCTTCTTGTTTTAGCGTAAGTACAAAAAGCTAAAAGCAACTGCTCTATTCATTTTATTTTTAATTAAACGCCTATTGGTATTAAATATATTTTTACTGTAAATCTCTAAGTGTAATTGCCCAATCAAAGCTTAGCTACGTTTTTAATTAGATATTGAAGGAAAGTTACGTTAAAATTAACTACAGTCATCAAGCGATGTAATATTTATAAAATTATGATAATAAAATTTTAGGATAATAAAATTATGTTATATCAAATAGAAATTATGTATAATTGTTACTATGGAAACAAATTTATGTATGAAGTACGAAGTGTGACGTCAATGACTGAGAACTAATCACAAAACGTTAATAAATTAAATGAAACGTAAAGTCTGATAAGATTCCCATTTGTTTTCACAATTTACCAAAACAGTTAAATTAAATGATGGCAATACACAAAAACACAACTAATTTTACGTGTGTTCTGTTTTGATCCCTTTAGATAACACATATTTAAAACTTATTACACCTTTTTCGAACTATGATAACATACGAAAAGCTTTAATAAAACTAAAATAATATTTTAACAACAAGTCTCTCTTATCCATTCTTAATTTATACCCATTAGCATATGGCTAATCCACAAAACATCTCTTTGAATTCAGTGATATTGAATATGGAAAGATCCAATTATGCAATGTCTTACGCTGGGATCAAATGCAAAACTCCCAGGCGCTAGATATGTTCATATGTAAATGAGTTTACATTGTATATAGCATCACGTATATAGACATAGACATAGTTATCTGTGAATAATGTCTATTATTCACAGATAACATTCACAACAACTATCAATTATGTGACAATTGTTTTTATATTTAATGCAATATATTGAGAATAAATCAAACCGACCCTCAAACATCACACATTTAACATATGTTAAAATAAATAATATAAACTAGCACGCCCCGGCACCGTCCGGGTAGTCATTCATCGTAATTGAAATATTATAAACTATCCTATTTTAAGTTGAATGAAACTGCACATGTTTGATTAAAATTGGTTAAAAAGTTAAGGAGTCCATTGCGGAAAGTGACACGTAATTTATAGAATACTGATATAACGAAACAATCTGTAAATATACGATATTATATTATAGAAGATTGATTTTTTTGAAAATGAAATTAACTGTTGATTAAATCTTACTGACAGAAGCTTTTTTTCGCACTAAATTTAATTCGAATCCGGTAAACTGTACGTGTCAAAAAATGACAAAAAAAAAATTAATTAAGCGCGTAAGTCTTAAATAATATTTCTCCATTTATTCAGAAAGCGTTAAGGGAATTGCTCTTTTTCACTCCAGTAATATCTAACTAAACGGAATTTCTCAAAATGGCTTACACGAAGCTAAAATAGCTATTTCTACGAAAATGTTCCCCGAAATAATAGTCAGTGGCATAACTGGAATGCTTGTTGATTTAATTAAACTTCATAATTAAACACTTTCAAGTGGTTAAAGGTCGAAAGACATCAATTATTGTAACAGCATCTGTACTGGGTTGGTACGATTATATTCAACAAATTATTTCAAGAAACCTTCACAAATTATACAAATAAGTTGAGGGTAGATAGAAGTCTGCACGGTAATAGGCGTTCTACACGATCGGAACCAACCACCAACCATCGCGTCCTTGGTCGGGTTGGTATAAAAATGGACAGTGTAGAAATCGGTTGTTCCGACCGATTTTTGGTTGATGCCAACGGCCTTGGTCGCGAGCGCATCCCTACCGACAGCCTGCGTCCGTGGTCGGCTCCGACCGTGTGGAACGCTGTCGTCCGACGCTTCTTAAACACAATAAAATCATAAAATACATTTTTAATTATGAATATAAAAATATGATTTTTTAATTATTAAATAATTATTTTCTTGTCACTCCTTTTATTGCCACTAATTAATTAGCTATGTTCATGTTTGGTAGTAACAATTTTAATCTTTTCTTTCCATTACTATTTTAATCATTTTGTCTTGAAAGCTTAGTTTTCCAGTACCATTAAAATATTCCATTAAAGTTTTCCTCACTTGCTGTCCCCCAAGAGTATGCCTTTCAACAGTTCGATTAAGAGGTAATCATTAATATTTAATTAATTAAAAAATAATAAATTATTAATTATATTTTATTTTATTTAATTATTTAATATTTATTTAATTTTATTATTATTATTTTTTTTAATTGATTGGTTTAACGTAATTCGCTCTTTGAGCCACTGTTTCATCCATTTTCTTTTTTTACGTTGCTTTTCTTCTTCGCTCAAGCATAAAAAGGTTAGTGCCAGACCGATTTTCTGTTGCTTTGAAACACAAGGAGCCATCGCGAATGCCGGAGGTTACTGACAAGTTTAGTCAACCACCGACCGTGTAGAACAAACACAGAAAATGGTTGATCCGACTAAGGACACGATGGTCGGCGGTTGGTTCCGATCGTGTAGAAGGCGTTTAAGTCTATTGGTGAAAACAGCTAGAAATTTACTCAGTAGTTTCAGGACATTGCAATAAAACAGACACACAGATGCCGGGTAGAACTTTATCTATGTAAGTACTCAATTTAATATAAACAAAACAACTGCAGTCCGGTAATTAATAAAATATCTCAAAAAAGTTTAAGTTTACATATGTAACCTCTCATCTCTAGTGTTTACATTTTTTTTTCAATAATTAAAGTATTAATTTAAATTTCGTAAGACGCAATTAAACATTTTAATATTGTTGTTTATAAGTGTGATACTCCATAACATTAAGTAAAATCTGAGGATAATACGTCATACATTGGTTATTTAAAAATTAGGACAATTTCATGCGAACAATTATATCACATAATCTGTATTCTGTTCACACTGTGACGGTTGCACTTAGCTTTACCGTTATACATAGTATAATAAAACAGTTGTGACATTTGAGTTTTCTACCAAATTGATAAAGCAACACACAAATCAATAATCATGATAATACACAAATAACATTCAACAAAATGCTTCTTTTTCTTATAATCAACAAATATCTTGCAGTATGTCCTACCTTTCTGCTTGCGTCTTGCTTGAATCAATTGGCTTTTTTATCATACTAATTGTACGCTCTGCAATATCAGTTAATACCATTGTAGTTTTAAATATCATACTCACAACTCAGCATAATAGATAAAGCCAATTATTTACAGTTTATCTATGTTAATAGTAATGTTTATAAGCCTTTTTGCTACCATATCATCATATATACGAATAGATCAACACGTTACACAATTTGTGTTATTTTTTCCAAAATATTGGCCATATACTTGTATACCGTATGTATGACGCATTTTTCATAAATAATTGTTTGCGAAGAAGCTTTTATATTGTGAAATGACTTGGTTGAGCTGAGCAATATTTGCTTAAATTTAAGCATTATGTGCCTTTTTATGTTTTTAAATATAATTTGCAATAAATAGCAATACAAATAGTATAATAATATATATTCAATAATCTTACAAAATTATTGAATAAATTTTGAGTGACATAAATAAAATTAATGAACAGTTCGCCTCTATTAGTTTAAATTCTTTGAATGACTGTCCACTCAGGCGCAGTGAATACATATTGTGCTTCTCTCTCGCACGCACGAGGGTTTCCTTAGTTGTTCATTATAGAATATTTTCGTAATTATTTCTTATGTTGTTTGGTGTATAAATAAATAATTATGTGATATTGTAGTGAAAATATTTGTATGTGATCAATGGAAATTCAAACTTTCAGTGACTTTCGCGCTTAAATATGTTTTTCGCACCAGGAAAGTTTGGTGAATATATTTAAGATTAAATATTGTGTTGTACGATGAAGTATGGATAATGGCATACTACATTTAAAATTCAGTTCAATTCAATTTCTTAATACAATTTAAAATTCAATTTCTTATACGCATTTCGAGTTCCCGATGTTAAGTGCTTTAAATTCAAGGAATGATCATATCCATTTATTGACTGGTCTTTTGAAAAATTTATCGCGTATTTTGATTTATTTTAGTTATGTCTTAGTTTACTTTTGAGAACGTCGATTAAACATCGGAAAATTCGTGATACTTAATATAAATAATATACATGTGAAGATTAATCTATAAATAACTAAATGACATTAAAGATAAATGTAACAAATAATAAAATTAAGTAATAATATAGGCACTAGTTCTCGACCAAAACATTATACAATTTTAAGCGATTTTGATGATGATCGAAGTGAAGTGAGAAATTTCGTTAAAAGCATTTTAACGACAACATTTACATGATTACATCCGAATTTCCTTTTAAAGTTCCCGAATGAAGCGTGAGGCGAATTCGTACGTCATTACACGGAGCGTTTTAACAAAATAAACGACAATAGTCCAAGTCATCCAGCTAATATTCCGCTCTATTGCATAAGGAATAGATTACAAAATCGAATGCTGGCACTGTAATTTTTAATTCATTGACAATATTCGTTTTATTTAGATATTTAATGTGCCTATAACGCACCTTATCGTGTTTACCTAAGGTTCAGTTTGTATTATCCAACTTCACGAAAGTGATTCGGCTGTAAGTAAAAGTAGAAAGCCTTAGAACAGTTCAACAACTTGCAATACTGTCGTCGGTTGTTACTATGTATAGAGTACTAGTTTTGGATAAAAATAGCGTATATTTTAAGATTATAATATTGTTTAAGACAAATAATCGCTACTTATTCGCGAGAATAACGATTTGTCTATATCTTTGCATCAATGAACTTCCTTACTTTTACTTTTTTTTAACGATATATTACTGCAAATAATTTGCGATAAAACTTATTTATTTATTCATTTTATAACATATCTTGGATCTTGAAAACTTTTGTCAAATGTACGTATGTGATTTCCTGTATAGAGCCAAGTGAAATATCAAACAAAAGAAAATGACGCATAAATCAAACTTATTTAATTTATTATTCCTCTCATTATTTAAGTGCTAAATTCCCCTTCTATACTTACTTTTTTAAACTGTATTTTTACTTATTCCTCTTTGCAAAAAAATTTTTATTAGATATATTTATATCTTTTATATTAGGAGCTACCGATTCGAATTGCAAAACTTTATTTTTCTCTTGAATTGTCCAAGCCTTTATGCTATATATAAATAACATTACCCTACATCCAAAAAGGAACGGACCATCAATGAAAAATAGTCATAGTTACTATTTATGACTAAATTGTTACTTAAATTACCAGGATACCATAAACACAGAACATGCTAAGCCGAGCGAGATGGCTCATGCTGGCGATCGCCGCCATGCTTGCGCTGCAGTCGCGAGGGGAAGGTGGTATACGGCTTCCAGACCAGCCCCCACAGGAAGAGGGCCGATCATTGAACTTTAATGATGATAATGGAAGATCGGTTAGTTAGTAGTTAATTGGAGTGTCTTGTGAAGCATCTACTTTACTAAATGTACACATAATTCTGTGACCTGCCAAATAGTTTTTGTGCGTTTATTGAAAATTTTGTTCTAACTCATATTCTTTCCCCATTAAGATACCAATACCAAAACAATGATAAATACATAAATAAGAAGCCTATTTTACTGGCTGTGAAAATTTTATGGGGCTAAGACTATTTTTTACTCAAAATTATTTAATATGTAATAAATAAACAAATCTTCTAAAATAACAATAATTAACGAATTTACTACTAAATTCTAAAGTCCCTTTTTACGTCCATTTGCGTAATAAATATTAACTATAGTATATTTTTCAATAAATAGATAAATTATTGTGAATTCTGATTTTAGCCTCAAGCACAAGGACGTGGTCTTCTAGACTGGATAGGTTTAGGAGAAGATCAAGACCCTTACATCCAGCAAGCGACACAGCAGTGCATCAGTGGAGACCTGGCTGATTGCTTCAAAGCTCAAGCACTGAGGTCTTTTGATGACTTCTTTGATAAACAAGCGTACCAGTAAGTACTAATTCTAAATTTATTAATTGCCTAGACATTATGAATTATTTTATGTAAGTAAGCAGTGTAAAATTAATCTTAGTAAGGCCGCTATCAATATTATAAATGCGTAAGTAACTTTATCTGTTTGCTTGACTCTTCTTTACGCTTAAACTACGGGGCGGATTTCGATGAAAATTTGTGTAGAGATAGAGCGAGACCCAATAAAGGTTAAAGGACAATTTTTATCTCGGATGTCCCATGGAAACGGGAACTATACAGGTAAAACAATGGGACTGTCTTTTCCTTCGCCGGCTAAACCGCCGGCGGAAGCCTAAAGCACATAACCACGTTTGCACAGTATATTGAACAATTTACAAACATTAAGTTTACTGAAAACTGAGAGTCTATTCATTTATAGAGGGTTAAATCTATATAGATTATGCCACCCTCATCGTAACAACAATATTTTATTTATATAATACTTATATAATATTATTTACATAATATTACTACTCAACCAATTATACTATGTGCAGTTTGATCCAACTTAAAAGATACATTATATTATTTGAATTTACGATAAATGACTACCCGGGCGGAGCCGGGACGTGCAGCTAGTATCTTATATAAATTACAAGAGAAGCTATAGATTAGTATTTCCATCCTTAACATTTACGATACCTATTACGTAATTTGAACACCTATTGAAGCCCGCAATAAAGGCTTCTAACTAATTAAATGATCTTTTACTACGCTCCATTAGATAGAACATGGTAAATTCATTAAGAATTTTAGTTCATTTGTACGAAATAAGGGTATGGTTCTCTCACAAAGTGTTTACTAGTACTAACTACTACTAAGTAAAGATGACATAAGCTGACTAATAAATCACAATCCCTTAGATGAAGGATAATGCCTTCTAAAATTTCTTTATTCAACGTCTTAATAAATCACTTGGTTTGAAATTTAAGGCGCATTCATCAATAATTCGAATGATTTATAAGAAATTAATGAACAAACGACATAAGACTTAGTTTGCTGATATAGCTATTATATTTTTACAGGATAGATTTTATGTATGAAAATGTTTGAATCAAATAAAGTATTATTTGCTATTAACATTATAATATAGCATTTAATAGATTGCCTAATATATATTATTCAAACACCTTTATTCCTAATCCTTTAACTGTCTTTAGTATTTCCTCAAATTGGTATATTACAAGAAAGACATATTTTTCGAGTTTATATATATGAGAAATATATTTCCCTCTCTTTCGCAGATTGTCCGATAATGCAGTGCTCGTAAAGGTTGAGTCCCAAGCGAGGGCCCTTTCTCGTGAACCTCCTGAGTTCAGTTCTCAGCCACGAAGTGACGACTCTGATTGGGACGGCCTTGTCAAATATGGGTTACGGAAAATCGAGAGGTAAGGGACTGATGATACAAAGATCTGTTATATAAGTCTTTTGAAGTGGGTTCCAATTATGCAGCGAGCATACAATTTGAAATTGAGGCTCGATTAGTGGATAAGGGAAGAATATGCGATGTACAATATATCTGGTTATATTTACTAAAAGTTTTACCTAATACTCTATGAAAATACTTTTATCGTAAAGTATTTCATTATTTATGTGGGTAATTAGAATGACAGTAGGCATCATTTTTTAATTACACCGTTTTCCACACACACATTGTATAACCCTTTTTCAATTGCTAACATTAGTTGCTGGTTTGAAATCCATGTTTTTATAATTAAAATAAAATATAACTTAATAGCAGAAACGTCATCTTTTTTATTAAAATGTTACTAATAAATCACACCTCATAAAAATAAGATTTCTATAATTGAAACAACAAGTGTGAATATTAATTTATGGTCACATCTAAATCTAGAACTGCCTTTAATTCCTTAGAGCATAATAAGTATTCTCCAATCTTTTAGATAAAATATTTTTAACTGATTTTAAACTTGATCTATTCAGCCAGTCTAGGACCACTTTGGTTTCGAAATGTTGGACTACAGGATATAATTAATATATCGCGTTTAAAAGCCCTAATAAAGTTTGTTAAAACTCGCAACAATAATATTTTTATAGTAATGAGCATTTCCCATTAGGTTTTTACGATCAACCGCTCTAGAGATGCAGTTAGACAACGAAGTGACATCAAACGGAGTCATAGCTCCACGTTTTATTGACGAGATCGCTGATGAAGTGGACATAATTGAAGACAAGAAGGCTTCCCCGTTCCGTGAGTTGTGTTTCATTTTTATAGAAGTATTTTGAAGTATTTTAGCGTTGAAAGTAATAGTGATATGTTGTTGGGAATCAGTGCTTTAAAAAATGTAAATAAATTACCTACAGCGTGCGTCATACTGTAGTGTACTGTAATATCATAGTGCTTTATTATAAATGACTTATCTTACAATACAAAATTCCATGTATGTAGTATGCCACTATGTTATTAAAGCTTAAGAGATGAACAAACTAAGTGAGGATTTGACCTAGTAGTACAGATTCGTTTTTCTAATATAAGCGCCGTCGTAAAAAGTCGTAAAGAAAAACAATCTGTGGAACACTTGATCCATGATCTATTCCGGTTACTTTAATGATGTTTTATCTTGCCCGTAAATGTCTTATCCAGTAGATATGGTTATGGTTACATCCTATACTTTATATAGTAGATTCTATAAATCATTCATGATAACGTAAGTAGTTCATTTCACAAAGAATCAGGCGAAATAGTACATTAACACTGGGGGGTTACAGTGACATCTTAAAGGAGTACTGATTCCAGTTTGGATAAAATACAGACTTCGTTTAATTATTTACCACACTAGAATTAGTAAATGCTTAATTACTTAAATGCTACTTCTACTATATTTTTATGCTACTTCTACGATATTTTAGAACACTAATACATTTCAAAGAATTGAAGCAATGAAGTTAAACGTAATACAATAAATGTCATTTACAGGAAAAAAGGGAATTTACCAAAACTTTCATTCACAGGTCGTCACAAGCTCAAGAAATTGATCATACCCATGCTGCTGATCTTGAAGCTGTTCAAGCTCAAACTGCTCCTCTTCTTGCCTCTTATTCTTGGCCTGGCCAGCTTCAAGAAATTCCTTGGATTCATGGCTCTCGTCATACCTGGTGAGCTTATTTTAATATATATATTTCTTATTATATTAATATTATAGCTCTTATTTTAATATAATGAATAAATCGCGTTTAAAATCCGTTAAAGTCTTTAATTTCTAAATGCTCTTATTTTGCTTACAAGACAAAAAAATAACGATGAAAAATAATATTACATGTTTAGTTTTATAGTATTCATTAGACTGAGGAAGTCAAAAGAAAAGAAAAAAATTATATAGATATAAATGGCATGGGTTGTCCCTTAAACACATTAAACCGAAAGAGTAGAGGAAATTCAATTGCTGAGGCGGGTCACGGGTGGCTGAGAGGTTATTAGCATGGTTCGGCAAATGACGTGTTTAAAACCCGCCTCATGATAAATTATTTTCTATTCTTTAAAGCTTCCTAGAAAAAATGATAATAATGCTAGTCACGCAGTGGACACTTTAAGTCGCTTGTGCTTAAAAGAGTATGTTGATTAATTCAGAACTTAGAACTTAGAGGTTATTTTAACTATTACTTCATTTATCGTCATAGGCGATGCCACTTATTACATGATTTTATATTTCGGTTAGTAATTATTAACAATTCTTCTTATTATTGTTAATGGATTTACCCTACAGAGGGTGATACATACATCACATATACCACACACACATATGTACATAACTATGAAAATACTCAGTAACCTTATTATTTCAGGTGTTATCGGCTACTTCAAATTCTGCAAGCCCAACCTATCATCTCCATTCTCCTCTAACCACTTTTCCGCGCCTCAGTATTCGCCAGCTGGTATTGGTCTCAGCCCGTACAGAGAACCCGCACATTACGGACATTATGATACTTATGTAAGTCACTGAATTAAAATTATATTTACGTTCTACAGATTTCCATTCATAAAGAGGATTAACTCAACTGACTCGAATATTCCTTGTAAGCCAATACACTGCTATATTTTAAAAATTATTTCACTTGTTCTGTGATAGCTTAAATATCTCTACTAAATAATAAATGCCAAAGTTACTCTGTCTGTTTGTCTCTAATTTACGTCTGAACCACTAATTTGAAACCAACTTCCAAACGAGACTTACGTAGGGAAAAACTCGGACGGTCTATATTTTCCTTTGATTATGCGGCGAAGTTGCGGGCAGCAAGCTAGAACAAATGTATTTCAAAAAGACTTCCTGATAATACTGCCGAGATCAAGTGAAATTAAATGTTAATTCATCTCTCTCAACAGACTACTAATGTAACGAAATTCATTGTGCGTTGCCAAAGAAAAGAATAATGACATTCATTAGTTGTTTTTCAAACAAACATACCTTTCTGGAAAGTAAAAACACGCTCATTAATCATTCGTGCCATTGTCCTGATCCCAACGTGGATGAGATGCAAAACATTCCGTGATCTGACTTGAAATATTTTTTTCAGGCCGGTCACAAATATGGCTCTGGTGTAGCATTCCGAGAACACGACGCAAATCCACAAGACCTCGCGTATCAAGGTTGGGAATATAGAAATAAAAAAGGCTCAGATGACATTAAGGCTGAAGAGGCTTGAGCATTATTTGAAAAGTCAGTTTGAAAAACGCTCATGTTACCATTTATATCATAATTTATTGTTGTTTTGACGACAAGGCATAAATTTAGTCGAAGGCTTACAGGTGCCAAAATTAAGAACTTGTACGCCGTAATTACATACATATTTTCCAGTCTTCATTTCAAATTTGACTATGTGAATATGGAAAATTTCAAATCCATAGTATAATTTAATAATCACACTGTTTTTCGTCTTTATTTTCTGTTAACTTTTATTTTAAACCTATGTATCCTGCTTTGGATTAATTAGTTTGATTAACTTCGGTTTAGACATATCAAAAAATTAAGAATGGATATTTTTATGAAAACCATACGGCGTACATATTCTTATGGAACATTCTAGACGATACGTATTTGTAAGGTTTGCTTATTTCTCATCATAAAAATGCTAATTTTAAACTGCTATTGTATCTCCCCGTATATTATTGTAATTATACGTTATATTTTCTATTGTTATTGAAAATACAACGAATTCAGACAATGCTATTGGTAACAAATTCCCTGGAAAACGATTTTTGTCAGAAAATTATATACTTAGAAGCGACGTTGTGTTAACAATATATTTATTTCAACATGTATAATAAGAAGACTCATAAAAATTTTTGTTGTTTCTATACTCGTGTACCAAACGGTACGAATAAGTGTAAACTTTATAAGTTTTTGTAAATAGAATCTATTCTTTTAATTTATAAGATGTATTTTTATTGTGGCATTGTTTTATTAATAAAAAAAGTTATATGATAATACTTTGTTTTATTTTGAATCCCTGAATCCTTATTATGTATTCAATTATATTTTTATTTCTACCAATAGTTTTTTACATGAGCATTAACAACGTTATAATCCTTATCAGTCCCAAGGAATTCGATTTCATCCAAATCTTTAAGGATATAGACATCATTTCTTTCGGTATCTCGTTTGTTCCTTCTCATATTTCTCGGCTGCAATTTTTGAAACGGCATGTGATATCTCAATACTTTCGAATTCTTTTTCGGTCTTCTTCTCTGATTGACTTCAGTTGTGTATTTATCTTCACTCTGTCCAGATTGAAAATTTCTTTCTGGATTTTCAAATACCGTAGATACTGTTGGTGATCTTGTAGCTGGCTGTACGTATATTTGCCTATGCTTCATTTTATTTTTCTTTATTATCTTTTGTACTGTTCGCTTCGGTGACTTCTTTATCTTCTTCCTCTTGTTTTCTTCGTAAAATGGTTTCGGTATCCGTAGTATGTTATCAGATTTGTCTATAAATGTCCTGTTTGGTAGAATCTGCAACAATGCATTCAAATTAGTATTTTAAAGAACGATCTGGCGTTCTGCGTTCTGCGATTTAGAAGTAAAAATATGAAGTTTTTTTGTTCGTCTTTCGTTTGTTTCGTCTTGTTTGTATCATACCATCAGAAAATATCAATCAATATTAGTTATGAAAATCATGTTTTTTATATAATATTAGTGTGTGATATTAAATAGCTTTATTAAATAGCATTGGAGCTTCTTAAATTTATATTACGTAGTAATACGTATTACGTATTACTACATATATATAAATTTCTCGCCTATCGCATTATAATAGCTTCAACGTATACGTGAAACAAATTTCTTATTCATCTAAAGGAAATACTTAAAGAAAACGAGTTCACGCTTTACCAATTACCTTTATTTTTTACCGGAAAAAATTACTGTACGTTTTAAATATTCAGCATCTTCATTCCAGGAATGGATGTTTTTACGGCTTTTTTTCAACTAAATGATGTGATATAAATATATTCATATAACTTCTCAACTTATTCAATGTAAACAATCCTACTAATATTATAAACGAGAAAGTTTGTAAGTATGGATGGATGTATGTATGAATGTTTGTTATTCTTTTGTTCAAAAACTACTGAACTGAACCGATTGCATATAATTTGGTACGTAGATAGCTGGTCAACTGGAATAACACATAGACAACTTTTTATCCCGATATTCCTATGGGATACAGACTTACATATCCGTAGGTGAAACCGCGGGGTGCAGCTAGTGTTATAGAAAAAAGAAAAGCCCTATACACGAGTCCACGTAACAATGTGTGGCGATACATTTGTACAGTGCGTAGTAATTCTTTAAATTATATTGCTGTATTTCTCCAAATCATACCTAAAGCATTCTAATATAAAACAGATCCAAATTGATTAGAAGTCTCACAGAAAACAACGACGGAATTGAATATCTCTTAACTAAATTTCACTATTTATTGCCCCGAGACTTACAAAAATAGGCCCAAATACTTTCTTTATTCAAGGCCTACACGACTATTTCGATTAACGTTTCAAAATACTCTTCATAAATTAAATTACCTGAATTTATTACTTACGTAGATACCTAGCAATATAGCATTAACGCAACTCAAATTTTAACATAGAATGACGTAAGTATCTTGTGATACACTTCCACTATCTAGACTATCACATATATCATCTGCACTAATATTATTGAAACGTTTGTATCTTTTTATGACGATTAATTATAGAATAGCTACTAACTAGCTATTCGCCACTGCTTTATCCGTCGAATATAATATATTACACAGCCTATATTACTCAGTGAAGTTGCAGCTTTCTCATGGTTAAAGAATTTTGGGAATCAGTCCAGTGGTTTTTGTGTGAAAGAGCAACAAACACACACACATCCTTACAAACTTTCGAATTTATAATATTAGTCGGATAGGATTAACATAATCTAATATGGTACAGGATATGTTCAGTGAATTTAAATAATAGATACCTAATCGTTACGAGGATCTAACTAAATAACTTACCACGCTATTCCTCAAAGAAACGAAGGAAGCCGCTCCATTGTTTTGATTTTCTTTTAACACAGACGCATTCTGTAAAAAGGAATCTCCTTTAAGAAATTTACGAAAGCACAAAATATTTTAAACAATTCAACCTACAAGAGCGTCACATATTTAATGATAAGAAGAAAATTACAACGTGACATGTTATCAAATTGAAGTGCTTGAAAAGCCTATTTATTACCAAAATTTTAGTACGTTTTCTAGTGGAGAAATAATTCATTATTATTGTCGTTGTATAATGGGATTCAATAATTACACGATTTTTAGTATGGTTTTATAGTATTTTCTTTCAACATCGTGGTCTTTTAAAGTGCCTAAAATACAATGTGGTGCAATATTTTGTCATTGCGACCCCTCTTCTTACACAGGAATCTTTCTCTGCATTTCATTAAATAACTTTATGTGGAAAACCGAAACATAAACTTGATATACATATACCTTTTCCTCATTTTTTGAGTAGAACTAACTAAAAAATATCTTACCTGTAATTCATTTTCACAAGAGAAGCTAAATGCATTTAAAAATAACAATAAATGTAACATAGTGTGCTGTATTAATCTTACAAATGATTCAAACACAACGCAATGCCCAGAGTTTATTTGCTAAACCAAAACACCATTGTTCCCCTTTCTAGATTTACCTGATTACGACTAAAACCTTCACGGAAATAAGTTTAAACATTCAGCTTCAGTAATTATGAACTTTGGATAAATGCGTAGTTACAAATTGTTTTTGAAAGTTTGTCCCGTTTTGCGGCAAAACGTATGATTCATTTTGGACTCAGATATGTATTCATTATATGGATGGATTCATTATATACTCAGATCAATATATACCTTCAATGAGGCTGAATGTAGAAATTAGGAATAGTAGTTTCAAGAAGTTTATATTGGTTAAGGAAACGGCGACCAGAGAGCTAGGCAACAATTAGGTTCAACTAAGCATTTAAATTACATAACAATTAGGACTAGTTGAACTCATCTTTAGCCCCTTGATTTTGATTGGTTAATACTGTTGGGCAGAGAATTAAAATACACGGTTATACATTAAATCACATCGTAAATTGTTCGACAATCGACAGCCATATTGAACGAAAAAAGTAAAGCGCGAGCTATACTTTAACAAGTACCACAGATAACAAATAATACATTTAATTTGTCGATAATACGCGAACTTCGTTTCACACACGAGCATATACAAACTATAATACTTCAAAAACTGCGTACTAATTAACTCAATACTTAACCTGTAAAATATTAAAGTTTTAAACTGAACCAATCAGTGAATTCATAATTTCCCCTGTTATTGGCAAATGCGATTGATCTCACGCTTTCTCCCCCTATATCAAACCTCAAAAGCTTTTAATAACACATACAATAATTTCCAAGACTTAATTGATATAGAATATAAAATAAAGTCGCATCCCGCTGTCTATATGTAAACTTAGATATTTAAAATTACACAATGGACATTTTTAATAGACAAAGTGGTTACAGGGCAATGTCATATTATAAATACCATGCATAATAGAGGCGGGTCGCTACTTACCCATAGAATACTAGTTTTCCAGTCCACCCGCCGATTCGCCGCGTAGAAGAAAACATGGACAGTCCTAATGTTTTCCTCGCACAGTTTCCTATGCCGTTCGATTTCCAAGATAAAAATGTTTTATGTCCCTTCTCGGACCTCAGACTGTATATGTACCAAATTTCAGCGAAAACATTGATTTAGGCGTGAAGAAAAGACAGATAGACAGACTTCAGGCAGGGTTACTTCCGCATTTATAAAATTATTACGGATATTTAATCGCTAGGTACATCTATAAGGGAATTTATAGATCGTGTTTGTATTCCATAAACATCACAAGCGAGTATAAAGCAATGATCTTATCTACAAAGCTTTATGAGCTATGGTAAAAGGGTTTGGATAACTTTTAGGTCATGAGAGGCAATATTTTTGCGATATGAGCCTGATACCTCTCATATTTTTGGGCGTTTATAATTTACACGCGAGAATTAACCTACTAAAATATAGAATAACATCCTCTTATAGGTATTAATAAATAGTCTTTATACGTCAGCACATTGGTGTAAAAATTATTATGTATAGTGTCAGAATTAATTAGTTCATGGATATGATATTGTGTTTTTATTCCAAAACTCTTACCTGCTTTGAAGGCGTATAAATTTTTTAGAAATATAATATATGAATTTGAAAATTATAAAGGTAGATAAAAGGCATAACTAGCATTCTTTGCATTATTTTAGTTTTACGTATACAGAGTTATATAAAGGCTGTAAATATTTAAGCGCTCGTCAACCGCCCTCGCCCAATTATAAATTACAAAAATTTGCGCCTGACAATTTGAAGTAGGCAATATATCGCGTTATCTTTGAAAATATAATAACTCTTGTTAAAGTAAACTTTCGTTTAAGAAAATGTAGCTATAACTTAACAAATATAAAAGACTATGTTAGATGTCCGTGTGTCTGTGTGTGTGTTTCTCCCGAAGAGATGATCAGGTTTTGATTTATTTTTCCGTCATCAAGAAGAACTTTCTTAGTTTGACTGTTTTGTTATGTCCGTCTGTGTATCCGCGGTGCTACACAAACCGTAGGTACTAGAAATATGTAATTAAGCATGCGTATACGATGCCTATGCTAAATAGTGGTAAAATAAAATCTTGAAAAAATAAGTTATTTGGAGTTATAACACAAATAAATATCAATTGTTACGAAATACATTTTTGTGAACAAACAAAAACAAGAAGGAATGTTTTTACTAAATTGCGACTTACAATATTTTTAACATTTCCACTTAGAAAAAATTTTCTCAAATAAACATTATCTAAAGTAATTGTTCTCTAAGAAATTCCTAAACCATCTTCCTGTTCCTCCCTTAATCCATCGTTACTAAAAGTATAAATAATTACTTGAAAGGATGTTTTATTTTAGCAATTTATTTGAAAATGTTATCAACACAATTTTGCGTAAACAACTTTTTTGGCTATTAAATAATTACCTAATACCTGCGTTAATGCTAATTAATAAGTATTTAACCTAAATTGCAGATCTATTTTATAAAATTGGCTTCATAACTTATGATGTAAATAGCTGAATTTTCCTCTTATTATTTCTATGTTGACTGGGCTAATTTAGAGTTTCCCAGCGCGAACTATGCAGCAAGCCCCCATGCCTGATGGGAAAAAAATATAAGGCTGATAATGATAGGGATGGTTATAATCAATAAAGCCCATTTGTTTTTATGTTTAAAAGCATAAGTGTCAGTAATCGTATATGTCTATAGCAAGTGGGCCATGGACGAAATGGGACAGCTCGCACCGGGGAAGTACCACACACAGAAAAGCAGCATGAAATAATAGCATGCTGTTGGAGCCGGAAGCCCGTTTCATTTTCTTCACCCTATCCAGTCCATTCCTTCTTTCCATTGGTCAATTATTTCACTATCCCTTACCCATTTAAATGTGTATGGGCGGTGGTGATCGCTTACTGCCAGGCTAACCACCAGACCAGTTGCCGCCATGATTAAAAATAAAATAGAATATGGATAGTAAGTCATAATTAAAAACGAAATCTCATGCGCCCAATGCAGTTTCGTCTGAACCAATGGAGCGTTAAAATTAATAAAAGATAATAATAAAATAACTGCATGATATCTTTCATCTGAAATGAAATCGCATTATCTCCATTTGTTCCAGTCTAGCGGTGATGGAGTATTTGAGGATTCACTTATTGCATTACCAATCTTATTATCCTAATACCTAGACTACATTTAAAAACTAGTGCCGTCTGTAGAATGAAAGTTGTTTCTGTTTGATATATTATTGAATTTCAGCGATCTTGGTTACAAAGCAAACTTAAGAACAAATTATGTAAGTTTGTAAACAAAGACCGCCATATTTTTTTCAACTAAGTTCTTGTATTAAATAAGATCCAAGGCAATGATTTCATAAATATTAATTACTGGATAATTGCGATAAGTTCGTTTTATTTTATTTTTTTATTACCAAGGCAAGTTTCTCCAGAAAACTAGTAAAGTCCTACAATAAAGAAATACTCAATCAAAACAAACAGAAGTTGTTTTTCAAAACATTCGATAACCGTTTCTGAACTACATACATTCATTAACAAACAGTTAAACAAACGCATTTATAGGCAAAGAATTATTTAAAATGCGATAAATAACACAAGTACTATACAATTACAATTACAATACAATTTAATTAGTGTAAAAGTCCTGAATCTGAAATGGAGTACGGAATTTACAAAATATATCTCTTCATTATTCTACTTGTAAATACTGCATTTGGGAATGACAGTAACGGAAGGGTAATTTACATCTTATTCGATTAATTAGTTTATGATTTTACTTTTTTAAATGTGAATCTTGCAGCCAATGGTATAAAGATTATTTTCCAATTAATAATACGAGATGAAGGTAAAAATAGGACACCTCCAACCACGTATTTTACCAACATACATCATAGCACGATTAGTCTAAAACACACATGATAAGCTATGAAATAGGAATTTATATTTCATCGGCTATAGTATTATAATTACACCTCATTATCAATTGTTTTTCAGGGCAATACTTCAGATATATTGGAAAATTTGGAAACTTCAAATATTCGGGTATGTACTTTATACCGTTTAATTAGCTATAATCTGAATGCGATATTTATTTATGCGTACATTATTAATCTATACTCCTTATGCTATAATAATAATATAAAACATGAAGAGTTTGTTTAGACGACACAACTTCAAAAAACACTGGACGAATGTCAAAAATTCTTCCGTTTAATTGAACCCCTCGTTTCACAGAGCCCATGAAAGTATGTTATACAGGCGAAACTGGGACAAACAGCTGAATAAATAAATAAACAGCTAGTTGTATTATATAGTAACAAATAAAACAAAAACAAATTTTATACGTTAAAGGCGAGACGCAGTCATATAGGTCATATAGGTCAAATAGGAAGGTTGTTTCCAGTGTAGTGTCAAATTTTGAGACAAAAAGAATTAAAACAGCACTTATATAACGGTTTTGACGTTAGTCTCACATAATTGCAAATCTGCCTCGCAGGCCTCTAAAATACATTCTTTTAAAACTTATAACGACTTGTTTTAACTTTTAATGAATCTCGTTCGTTACAGAGCGCCAGACATGTGGAATTCGCAACTGAAACAACTTTATCCCACGTTTTAAATACAATAGCGCGAAATTATCCCGATTTGAAAACGACCAAGGGACAGTCTATTGAAAAGATCAAAGAACGGATAAGAAGGAAACTTCGCCAATATATGAAGAAGAAGAAATTGAAAAAGGCGATGAAATACAACCTAACGTCGTAAAGCAGCAATAAATATTTCATAATAATTATATTTTTATTTCTATGACTATCCTATTCGGTTAGTTCCTTATAGTTAGTTCGCTTTATTGCGAGAAAGGGATTTGCCCACTTACAATGTTTGATTTTAAAGATTAAGGGATGATTTTAGAAAAATAGAGTAGCTCATATATTGTTGTAGCCTAATCCTTAGTTTAAATTATTTCCACTCCAAGGCTTTACGAGTTTTTTATCAACAAAATGAATTTGGCGTAAAATCATGATTTATATTATTATAATTATGAAACAAAAACATATATTGTCATTGTTATAGCATAAAATCCATAATTTTTAACAATCGATTTTTTTTGTGCCCAAATCCATCTTTTTTTTCATCCATTATTTTCGGCACATCTTTTTATATACCAGATACACCTACTCCCACGATTATTAAGAGTCAATAAAAAATGATCATGCATTTTAAGCTCTAAAGTATGGCATAGAAATATACCTACTATATGATTGCTAACCTTATCTACCTCATACACGGGTGGATATGGGCCAAATATACCAAGTATAATAATATATAACACTAGCTGTCCGCCCCGGCTTCGCCCGTACATATAAAGCCTAAATTCTCCCTCAATACTTTTATTGTAGGGCATCTAAAAGTGAAAGAATTCAAAACGGACCAGTAGTTCCTGAGGTTAGCACGTTCAAACAAACAAACGAACAAACTCTTCAGCTTTATAATATATAGCTGTTCAGTTGAATATCTGAATTATTGCGATTAGAGTTATATATTTGAGTTTAAATAATATAAAACGAACTATCTAGCCCTTCAGCTTTATAGGTATACTGGTTTGGATGTTTCAATAAAGATCTGTTACGGAACCCTATTTTTTTTTCAAAATAAAATATAGTCTATGTTACTCGTGGATAATGTAGCTTTCGAATGGTGAAAGAATTTTAAAAATCGGTCCAGTAGTTTTTGAGCCTATTCATTACAACCAAACGAACAAAGTTTTCCTCTTTATAATATTAGTGTAGATAATAATACAAGTTACATCAATCATTCATTTTAATGTGCACAATAATATCAACAGGCTTTCCCTTCTCGAGTTCCTTCGATTCCGATAAATTAGAATCCTTTCCTCGTAGCGAGGTTTTCACGAATCTTTTGCCATATTTCCTTTTTGGTTTCACCCTCTTCTTACGCGCTTGAAGCACTCTCTTATTTTCATTATTTTTTTTCTTTTTGTGCTTTAATTTCTTCCTCTTTGGCTCTCTGTAGGAATATTCTGCTCTATTTGTTTCATAATAATCGGGCTGTATTGTTGGAACATACTGAAACATATTTAAAACAGTTGGGTAGGTCCATTTTCATTGTTAAATCATTAATGATAAGTATCAGGTGAATGACTGATTACTAGTTCGTATGTTATTGAAACAGGATAAAGAAAATAAAAACAAAACACTGTCACACTTGCTCTTATACAGAGTGTACGTAAAGAAATTATTTAACCTTGGCGATCCTAATTAGGACAGCAATGAACTTATAATAATGCTCTTTTGTCTCTAAACCTCGAAAGGCGAAAAAAGTTTGAATAAAATCTGTCCGATTAAAGTCAAAATCAAGTCTAAAGAAGTCGGTTAGATACAAATATAAAGGTGAAGCTATAAAAGCGTGTTATAAAGAGACAATATTTGCACTATGCACTTCTTCCAAGAAAATCGAACATAAGCCGCATTATAGATCTAAGAGGAAAAGCTTGTGAATTGTATGAGTTAGTGACGTAGGGGTAATTTCTGGAATTACTTCGAATAATCTTTCACCATTGGATCTGTATGTGACCCTAGTGTTATAACTACCTATAATACGTAAACCTACGTAGATACGTTACAGTGAAACAGCCAGTAATGGATATAACTCCTTACTTAAATTTTGAAAATTGTATATTTACTAAAAAAAGATGAATGTATTCAATTCTTACTTTTAATTGTAAACCTTCTCTGCTGCTAAAATCTAGAGGCACAATTGCATGTCTCGCTTCTACCTGAAATGAAAAATATAATAGCACAAATAAACTAAAGTTATTAATGATTATTATAATAAATTAAATTAAGTAACTAAAATTTAAACTTCAAAATAACACAAAAAACCCATACATTTCGATAAGTCCTTCGTTAATACAATAGAGAATGAAGTATTCTTTGTAAGTATCATCTTCATTCAATGTATTAATATTATTTTATTCCAACAGCCTATTATTGACATTAAAAATGCTCATCCTTAAATATTCTAACAACAAAGAGTCAGGGCTATAAAAGGAGGGTCGCGAAGGAATTTCATGTACCCGTGGCCTCTTCACCGAAGCGGCTCGACGGAATACAGTGGGGTTTTAGTCGGCAGGAATCCTTTCCCCGGAGCCGTGGGTATCTATACAAGATAGCTCTACTATAAAAAGGGCCATAAAGGGCACTGTTTTTTCTAGACATAATAACCTAACTAAAAAATCTTAGTTATCTAATCAATTATTTAACTGTTATTGAACGAAATTTATTCGTAAGGTAATTTATATTTATATATTGTACCTACCCTATTCAAACCACCATGTAATTCTATGAAAACAACTAATAAATAAATAATCCACTCATAGAACATTATTCAGCTTCCAAGCTTTATCAAATGGTACAATTTACGATTTCATAAACAAGCTGGTTTAGGTTTAAAATGGAAAATATTTAAGAAATCCGATTGAAATTTCTTTTTTCTTATTGTAATTTTCTAACTAGCTGTTGCGCGCAGCTTTGCCCGTGTGGTCTTAATATTTTCATGGTACAAACTTTCATCCTCTATTGTACCCCTTGGGTGTAGAATTTATCAAAATCTTGTCTTAGCGGATGCCTACGTCATAACATCTATTTGAATGCTGAATTTCAGTCCGATTCGTCCCAGTGGTTTTAGCTGTGTGTTGATAGATCACTATGTCAGTCAATCCCATTGGAGTTATATATATTTAGATCTAGTGCAGTAATTGTTAAACATAGTTGACACACTGAAGTCTCTCCGTTCGTCCTTTACTGTAGCATTCAAAGTTATGCTTCCATCTCCACTTGTAGCTTACTTCAAGTGCTTCTTAGCTCGGTCAAGTGCCGCAAAACTATTATGTAAAAATGTGTTAGTTGGTATACAGATTCTGTCCTTACAAATTTACTAGCAGCGCCCCTTGTTTCACCCGCATATATCTGTATCCCGTTGGAATATCGAGAATAAAAATTGCCTATATATTATTCCAGTTGTCCAGCTATCTACGTACCAAATTACATTGCAATCTATTTGAAAAATTTAAAAAAATCGAAAGTAGTTTTTTCGTGAAAGAGTAACAAACATCCATACATACATATATGCATACATATTTACAAACTTTCGCGTTTATGATATTAGGATTATGAAATAAGAGGTAGGCAAACTAGATGTAGACACACTGGCAATTATGAGTAGTTGGCAAATTGTATTGGTTTAGAGCAAACACAAAATTGCTTTATAAGTTTCAATAATCATACACGTAACTTTAATATAAAATTCGCAAACAACAAACGTTTAAAAGAGTACTCTCTTTCAAACTACACGTCTAACTTTAGCGACCTCAAGTTTAATTCTTTGAAATTACATTTTGTAAATGATTTGCGACTCATTAAAAACGACCCGACTTTAATTATGTTTTGTTCAAATAGGCTTTGTCTCATAAGTATATTAGATGGAAAATTCGGTGTTTGCTTCTACAAATGAGTATAAGTGTATTCTGAGTTAGTTTACGTTAACATAATAATTAGATATATAATTCATGTATGCGTGAACGATTAATTATTAAAACATAATTGTGTATATTATAATAATATTATTCTTAATATTACATTATTATTAGTAATACAGACATTTGAAATAAATGAAAAATATATTGCAGACTCTAAAGCTTAATTAAAAGGTTACACTAAAATTATGTGCGTTTAAGTTGTTTGAAATTTAAACAAATGAAACTAGCAAACAGGTTTTGAAAGAGTTTTTTTTTTAATATACGCTTTTTGAAACTTTATAAGCTGACTTATTTGTCAGCTAACCTATTTTTTGGTCCTATATGAAACTCTGCACTGCCGAGTCCCATAAACCTAATATCGTAAGTAGGATAACAACACGTTTTATAAGTTTATGATATACTTGCTTCGTATTATAAATATAAGTTACCATAATTACTGGTATATTATTGTTTACAGCAGGGACACATACCTTTTATATTACGGTTTAATTATAATTCATGGTCGTCAAATGAAACAAGTAATAGTCTTTATTCATTCTTCATCTTAGATTAAAATTTATTTGAAGAACCATAAGCCTTACTAATATTATAACCTCTGTATTTGGAAAAATGCAAAAGCGTTTGTGTATTTTAATTGGTACAATTACTTATAAAGAAAATCATAATATTATGAAATAATCGAAACAGAGCACATGCATTAGATAATCGAGTATGTTCTTCCTGACGATCCTAATAATATTATAAATGCGAATGAAACTGTCTGTCTGTCTGTATCTCCTTCACTACTAAACCACTGAACCGATTGGAACAGAATTTGACAAAGACCCGAGAAAGAACAGGACAGTTTTTATCCCCGAAAGCTCACGGGCATGGTAACTATGCGAGGAATACTATACTATACCCAAGACTGTGTGTCTTTTCCCTTGAAAGCTACAAATAATAGTCCTTAAAATATGGTACATAATGCTACCCGAGTGCTAGCCGCGCTATTTAATAAGCGAAAACTGAATACTTTGAAGCAATATTTCCTTTACCGCCAAATAAGTCTAAATGAGAATAATTCTTATCAAACAAACCGAGCCTTTATTGTATTTTACTCACAATGTCTTTGTAATTTTTTTCGCATTTTTATTTGTTCAATGATAACGTTTAATGTTTTAAGTTTGTGATTAATGTTCAGCTTTTAGGTTAAGATGAAATAAACTTAGCAACCAATTCACCTATTATATCTTTATTTTTATTTAAATACGCTTTTATTAGCTTCACCTGTATTGTGTGTGCTTGTGTGACTTTTTTGACTCCATTTTGATTCACTTTAAAGTGATATATTCAAACTTTTTACATTTATCAAGAATCAGGTGGCAATACAATAATTTCGTGAGTTTTACTTATTATTATGATAAGGATCGCCAGGATTAAATAATATCGTTACATATACTCTGTATTGTGGGAGTCGAGCGCGCTTCGGCACGAATTGGGCCAGCTCGCACCGGGGAAGTACCACACCCCCACAGAAAACCGGCGTGAAATAATAGCTTGCTATTGTGTTTCGTACGGTGAGTGGGGGAGCCGGAGGCCCATATCCTTTTCCTTACCCTTCTCAGTCCTTTCCTTTTTTCCTCTCATCAATCCTTTCCTAATCCCTTCCCAATTAAAGTCGGCAATCCATTTGTGGAGGCGAAAGGTCTGCAACAGACCTTACGCCTCTTCAAATGGTCATGGGCGGTAGTAGCGCTTTCCATCAGGCGACCCACCAGCTCCATTGCCGACCATGACATAAAAAAAAAAAAAAAAAAAAAAAAAAAAAAAAGTGAAATAATTTACTTATTTATTTGTCGATATGATAGACATTAAAGTGTGTTTTTTAATTCCATTTTTTACTATATTTATTACTAGACGCTCGTCCCGACTCCGCCTGGATATCAAGATTCCTGTTTTGTATTAAGTATCATAATAAAATCACAATAATTAACAACATAAATATCCAAGAATAATAGTCATAATTCATATATTTTGTTCTAATAGATGCTGTAAAAGAATACCAATATACAAGGAGTTTCTATGTGGTTTTTATACAAAAAAAAAAACAAACAAAAGTCAAAGACCGACACAAATCGACTCATGCTGCCAACTAATCACTTAATAATCGATGTTACCGTTCAGTGTATATTATGTTATCTGTGGTTCAGAACGAATTCAAAATAAATATGTTCTCGACTTATTGTTACGTGTAATCTGTTAGATACAAAGCTCTGTAAGCCCTCCAGATATATTTTGTAAAACAAAGATGTTTTTGCTTTGTATTTTTGGTATGAAATGTTTGTCTTATGAGTCATATGCTTATTTGTCGTAGAAAGTAGAAATGGAATCACTTCTTAGAATTGATTGTTTTGTGTGTTTTATATTCTTTATCTATTCAGAGATAGCCTGGAAGGATATTCCTTGTTATATAAATAAAAAATACAATTCCTTTTCTGTCAAAAGCTTATCGAATTGATATAACTAGTAACATAATACTTGTATTTATTCGCGCTAAATTTTTCAACCGACTTCAAGAAAGGAGAAGGTTAGCAATTCGACTGCAATTCATGCAGTTTCTCGCCTCATACCTTTTTACTGGTGAGCCGATTTTTATGATCGTTTTTTATTTTTTATTAGAAAGCTGGAGCTTTCCATGTGGTCCCATTCAAAATTAATCTAGTTTTAACCTTTTGAAGGCGCTTTAATTTTATTTAAAAATAATTAAAAATATTCACAATAATCACTGTACTTAAACCTGGCATAAGATTAGATATTTAAGAATTTTTAAAAGTTAAAAGTTAAAAAAAGTCTTATATTATGTATGAAAAAAATGAAATAAGTGTAGCTATGTAACTTGGCGTCACGTCGTTTTTATAAAGTTAAAACCATCGACAGAAATTCCCCAAAAAACAAATCGAGGTCAAAGGACCTACATAACAGTACCACCAAGTTTTCTTTTATTTTGGTCCTTCCCGCGTTCGGTCATTGACAGTTGGATTTAACACCTTCCATATAATTATATACCTTTCTCTTTCCCGCGTACGGAATGGACACATTACCGCTATAATAGAAAGAGATGGAACGCGGAACGGTACTTTTCAAATAGCGGAGTTCAGAGTCAAGGACAAATGCACTCTGATTTTCTTACTCGAGCGAATGAGATAGTTCTGTGGCGAAGAAAGAGATGACTATATGAAATGAGTTTAGATAGAAAAAAATTGTCATCGTGTGCCGACGTTGCCTATACGCCGCGAGCGCGCTGAATTTTTAAATATTGCTGGATTTTCAATTATTAATACGTTTCCACGAGTGCATTTCTAATATTTGTGTCAGTTATTTTTTGGTAGGCAGTTCATACGCATTGTCTTTCACATTTATATAATGTTACCATAATTAGTGTTATAGGAGTATAGTAGTGAGTAATATAACCATTAGTTACCATAATTTATATCTGGATGATACACTCTCAGTAACGGTAAGTAAAGTTAAAGATTTATTTATTTATTGTTTTTCTGTATAAATGAAATGTTATTTTCGTAAAACACAGAGGTTCCTAATTAGTGACCCACTACTTAGTGAACAGAGCTTTTCCAAGAATTACCTATAATATGATATTTTGAAATAGTTCTTTGAGTTTTAGAGGTTTGATTTAAATAGAAACACATGAAGATGTCGCTTCATTTTGTTTTTGATGACGCACACATTTTATATTTTATTAGTAGTTCGTCTTGGCTCCACCCGGATTGACCCGGGATAATACTCAAACATACTCACGGATAATGTGGCTTTATATTGGCAAAAGAAATTTTAAAATCGGTTCAGTACTTCCAGAGATTACACCCTACAACGTCACAAATACACAAACTTTACCTATTTATAAAATTTGAGAACATTTCTTTAATCTTCCTCCAATTAAATAGGTACTTATTACATGTATTGCCTATAAGTTTATTACTTAGTCTTATCTCAAACAATGTGTTAGATACCCATAAATACTAGTTCATTTCTCAAAATATTGTACGTGTCAAATTGATTTACGTAATACATTTTTTATAATGTCATGTAATCATTTCAAATGCAACCATGTATAACACTACACGAGTAGAGGGTACCTTTTTATTGGGGAAATTTTGCATGATACCCAGATTACCCCGATAAAAAAAACATTTGGAATATCATTATTATTATATATTTACTGTATTGTATTGTATTTATTTGTTTATCCATTTTATTATTTTTTCTCTATCTCAGTTTGATATACTCTCTCTATTTAGTTTATTATATTTCTAACACAGCATAATAATATATTTATGAAAGACGAACCTCAATCACCGGAGCAACCTGGAAACCAGCGTCACTTCGAGTGCGTCTCATACTGCATTAGCTGAGGCTGCTTCCGTTTGCCGTTTCGGAAATAATGTTTCATTATTAGTGTAATTCTTTAACAATAAATATTTTTTTCTTTCTTCCAATCATATGCACTGTTTATACAGTATCGCGCATTTAGTGGACCCTATCGAAAAACGATTTTTATGCTAAGTGACCCACGCAGCTTGGTCTATTCTAAAAAGGATTATTTCTATAAAGGATTGCTGTTATCATCCTATCCATAAAACAGTTTGAAACAGTAGTTCCTGAGATAACCATGATCAGCCAAATAAACTTAAACTCAATGAGCTCACTCAGCTTTATCATATAACAAACCGCACGACCTGGCTCCGCCCGGGTAGTCATTTATGGTAATTTATATTATTTTAATTACCTCCTTTATCCTATCTTTTAAGTTGGATTAATTACACATGGTATGCAAACATGACACGTTATTTATATATCCATCCATCCATACATCCATACTTACAAACTTTCGCATTAATAATATTATTAGGAACGTCAGGAAGAACATATTATGATATATTAATATATTAAGTTAGATTTTGCCAAGGCACATCATAATGTGGTCAAAGGACAACATAGCAAATATTTCTATAGATGGTTACTATTTACTGCCAAGTGTCATCAAAATCCGTTCGATATTAATGTTTTTATGAATAACTAGACACTCGTCCCGGCTCCGCCCGGATATTAAGATTTGTTGTTTTTCCCAAGGGAGCATTTAATCGCGATAAAAAGTATCCTATCACCCACCTCAGCTCATAACCCTGTCTGTACACTAAATTTCATCAAAATCTGTTTAGCAGTTTCAGCGTGATTGACGGACAAACATCCAAACAAACAAACTTTAACATTTATAATATTAGTGGAAGTGTGATGAGGTAACATTGAATGGACTTTACTCAAGCTTAATTCAGCTTAATGTTTTTATACAACGTAGACCTCGTCAACATTCTATTGACCATCTTTTAATGATCTTTAGCACTTTCATGTAATCTGAGAAATAAACATAAAATGACGCCATAAAGAAATCCCATAAATATAAATGTGGTGCTATTTTAATATTCCCTTAAAACGCTCATAATTTTTGAAATTTTATATCATAACCTGTCAAGCTTAGCACATTTTAACTGGTTACAGATTTAAAACTGTAATACTCATCAATGGCTTATTATTATTATTCTATTAAATGATTTGTTTTTGAAAGGGAAAAAGTCGCTCATAAAATCGCTCGTAAATTAAAAAAAAGAATATAGTATGGGCCTTTATGGCAAAATAATACACAATATTATAATTATATGTGTTTTTAAATAAAAAAATAATTAATTTATTTGTTCCATAAAAGATCACCAGATTCTAAAATGGGATCAAATGGCAAAATTTCCTAGCGAACACATAAAAAAAATCATACTGTTAAAAAACAAAAAAAAAATAAACCGAATGAGAACCTCCTTCGTTGTACGTAACGTTGGTTAAAAATTATAATATTTACTTAACTATTATGCAATAAATAATTTATTATGCTCAAAGAGGACTATAATTATTAACAAAGTACCAAGTAACTGTTTTGTGAAATTCATATTAATACGGAGTTTGTTAAAAGCATTATATTTAATAATTCCTGTAATGTGTAACGTGAGAAATAAATAACAAAATATAAGTATATAACAACAATAAGTTCACTTCATTACTAAATTTGTAAACGGATTAACGCATTTAAACTAACATTATAACAAAAACAGTCTATTCATATGAGAATGATGGTTTTGTCTATGGATTATAATACTGCTAACTCATAATTAGGACTGGGAATAGATATTGTGTTTGTATTGTCGGCTAACGTTTGTTGTTATTTCGCAAAACAATTATAGTTTTACTTTGAATACATCTGTTTTGTGAGAGCTTAATTTTCGTTATTATGCAGATTATCATCATGCAGCATCACTCATCTAATAATATGGTAACATTTTGGATAAGGATTATTATTTAACTAGCGCCCTGCCCTGGGTCAGTCCGTGGTACATATTGCATACATACAGCCTTAAGCACGGCATGGTAACGATTAAATCCCAAGTTAGAAGAATTCTTGAAATCGATCCTGTAATTCCTGACTAGCGTGCTGTACGTTCAAACAAACAATCAAACGCTTAGCTTTATATTAATTATATACTTAGATGTTGATTCTATCGAGTGGTCCAATCATTGTTAAGCCGGTTTAACATATCTTCATTAAATATTATATACATCAAATTTTATCTAACTTTTAATGATTTAAAGAAATTGCATTTCGTTATCGTTAATTTCAACAGCAATTAATAGAAAAAAATAGCACGCGATTTTAAAACCATTCAAAACATAAAAGCAAGAAAAAATATTGCTGGAGGCTATAGCGGACAGGTGGGATCAATGACCGTGTGACGTCACCGACACCGCTAGCTTTGCCTAGAACGTGCTAGAGCGATCACAAAGAAATTATTAAAATCATTTCACATTGTTATATACGTATGATGTCTTTGAAATTGGTTGACAGTTAAAATAATGCATACCTACATGCATACACATATTATAGATACCAATGGATGTAAGAATGTTCTAGAAAAATATTGTTATATTAATAAGAATAAAATTATGATGCTGTTCTATAAAATACTAGTTGCGGTATATATCTGGATAAAAAGTTGCCTATATATTATTCCATTGTCCAGCTGTCTACGTACCAAATTTCATTGCAATCGGTCCAAAAGTCTTTGCGTGAAAGAGCAACAAACACACACACACATCCTTACAAACTATCGTATTTATGATATTAGTAGGAAGTAGGATTTTATCAATATTTTTGCACTGCAGGGATCGGCTTATTAGGGCCAAGAAAGTAATCCACCGCAATATATAAACCTTATAAATACTTTTTAGTTTCAATGCAAATAATAATTTGATATAGATGAATAAGTAACAGTCAAATATATTACTCATCGAAATATGCAAGTAATCGTTTCCATAGTCTAGAACACAATTGCACTCAATGAAATTTCTCCAATTATGTTCAGCTACATAAGAAGAATTGAAAAAAAAAAAAAAAAAATATCTATGCCTATCTATCATTTTACATATTTAGAGATCTAGAGATTTAGAGATCCTACATTGCTGCAATTTTAAATGATTGTATGGACAATTCAAATTTTGATTTTTAGATATTCTCATAGAAAAAATATTTACCTAGTGGCTTTGGTAATATACCATGAATATATCTATATTACTATAATCTTCTCAGAAAGTCCAAATGGGATTATTTGATAAACGTACCAGTCTAGACGTGAAAATATATTGGATTTCTTTCAATTAAACGTTATTAAAAGTTATTTTAATAACTGACAGATCGCTAAAATCACATTGTGAAATTAATAAAAAAAACACTTGCTGTGCAATTTTTAACATTACACGTAAGAAATATATATGCTTCGATCACAGTTTAGAAACCATATATTAGACTATTAGAACTACCAGTATATAAGTGTATAATCTATGATTAGAACTGTACTAGCTGCGCCCAGCAGTTTCACCCGCGTAAGTCAGTATGCCGTAAGAATATCGGGATAAAAAGTTACCTATGTGTTATTCCAATTATTATTTTTTTTTTATTTATTTATTTATTCACACCAAATAGAACTTATTTTTGATTATCCAGCTATCTTTATATCAAATTTCATCGCAATCGGTTCAGTACCTTCTGCCTGAAAGAGAAACAAACATACATACACATACATCCATCCTCACAAACGAAGTAGGGTATAAGTATATTTAAACCAATCTACATACAAAAAAAACAGTTCAATCTACTCCCAGTCGGTCTTAATATATGTTTATATACCAACAAGCAAGCAAACATCCCAATATTGATATCCAAACCATCCGTTTATTTCATACTCAAGTTTCTAGAACTAAATTCATCTCAATCCTGATTGATTTCGCTTTTAATGGCAAATAGCGATCACGTGTGCTATCAAGCGTTAATGCACTTTCATATCTTTTATTCATATATGACGATGAGTGAATTCCACATGGCCGCGATATGAAGTGTTGCAATCGGGTTATTTTTGCCGATTAAACGAAACGAGATTTATTCACACTGCACTAAAGTGAAATGAAAACATTTAATGTGGCCTACATTGTTTTCATTTAAGTAGGTTGTAGCAATAATATTCTAGTCTCTGTGTTTGTTTTTAAGGTAATTAGTATAATGGAAAATAAAACCATATAACACTTTATGTTCTGAATAAAGGCTAACTTATTTGCATTAAAGATTAATTAAATAGAAATGTTCGTATAATCGCATATTCACTTTTCTATATGTAAAGCAAATGTTGCAAACCCGAGATAAATTTTACCTTGCATAATATTTATGAATATGAAATCTCTTCAAAATGAAATATATTATTGTGACTTCATTTTCTTTATAGCTTTTCCTACCATAAAATTGTGATTTGCTTTTGAAATGTGAAGTACTATTTCATGAGTTTAAAGCAATTTTGTGTGCATATGTTTATGTATATGAGTGTGGGTGTTTTATATTTTACTTGAATTCAGTTTAACTAAATTATATTAAAGCCTAAAAAAATAAAAATAATGCTTGATTTAACTCAAAAATTTACAAAGATTTATATTAATATAAGATTATAACATCGTAGCCGATTTTTAAGTATACCCTTTGATATTGAAAATACGTGTGTAATCATTTGTGTTTATTAAGCAGTAACAGTAACTACCCGCAGACTGTTTATCAATACAACTTCATATCCAGACTAATTAAGTGATATTTAAAATAAAACTTTCGGATTGATGAAGAGAACGGATATTTGCAACCCAGTGTATTCCAGTCTTATAGACTTTCGCTGTCTGTGAAATTCTAACTTTTGTCCTCATTTAGGTTGATTATAAATTATCATAAGATAACAAATTAAATTTCTTTTATTCCAGCTATCAATATGGCAAGAATAAGCACACTCCTCGTAATATTATGTCAAATGGCCACAATACCAATATTGGGCAGCCGTTCTGAAGATGACAACCCACTTTTAGATATGGCATCTTCGTTCCTACAAAATATGGGCAACGGAGGCGGCAATAACTTGGAAGGATTGGCGGCTATAGGTAACATTATGGGAACATTAATGCAAGGTGACAATGCCAAGAACATAGGAGCTATGTTCGGACAGGATGGCGGGAACGCTGGCGACGTTTTATCAGGTAATAATATTATTATAATACTTTATTGCACAAACTTGAAACAGAAACAACAAGAGAAACATTAAACAGAACGAAAAAGGCATCGTTAGTACAAGAGGCAGCCTTATTGCAAAACAGCATTCTTTGCCAGGCAGCCTGGTAGGATAGGAAATGTACGAAGTTCTAATATGACTGATATTGAAGTAACATTTTTTATTTACTGGCTTTATTAGTGTTCATGTAACTATGAGTAATCTTAAAATATAATTAATATGGTCTGCTACGTCCAGTACAGAAAGTTATGCTGCAAACGGGACTTAAATGTGACAGTTTATGTAGATAAAAAGCTGCGTGTAATGTAAACGAAGATTGTTTTTCATGTTTCATTAGTAGTAAAGCATTTTAATTTCATTTCCAACCTAAGACTAATGAATTCTAAGCAAATATACATTTGCTAACTTATACATTTACTACTAACATTTATATCCTAATTGCATAGATTATAATTCATCATATTCTGTATAAATTATAATAAACAGACCCAAGCTAACTGTAAATAGATATTACGGTTCTCCAAATCCTATACATCTGAGAATAACACTCGAAACAGCTCCGTTCACATTCAAAAGAAGACACGTGTATCCAACTACTTTACTGAACGCTGAAGGGTGTTTTGAATCATCTTTATTGCCATGGTTTTGGCGTTTTACTACTAATGATTTCCTTTAACTTCCAAACAATATATTTATGAAGCAATACCTCCTGAAACGCGGTATTGAAATGTTTTCAAAAGTATGTAAATAGACACTATTATAAACACTTAATCACTCATATAGTCTGGGATGAACGTCAAGGATCATTGCCAGTCAGTGTCGTAATTACATGCGTCTAATAATCGAATCTTCTCTAATATCTAGCATATGCATTTATGCACGTTTGATAGAAATACAGAGCTGGTTTTGGTTGAAACAAGCGATTTATTTCAAGGTAGATTTTAATTTTTTCGAAAGGTCTGTCACTACCTAAACGTTTTATCTCTAGATTAACATCACAGACATAACCCGCCTTGCTACCCTTTGGTATTAGCGTTAATATATATTTATAACTCGTACAAGTCTTTACGAAACGAAATTCGAATGTTTTATAAATGATTATGAATTTTATATTTTCTTTATGAATTAATAAAGATTAAAAATAAATTTAAGGCATTAATTAATCAGTTTGCCAAACCGAATTAAAGCCTAACCTGTGACCCCGCCTCAGCAATCGAATCTCTTCTACTCTTTCGGTTTCATGTGATTTAGGGACACATCACGCCTTTTTTTATTCTTTAAAAATTTATCATTTATAAAGCAATCGAATGCTATCATACTTATAACTAAAAACTAACAAATTTTTAACACAATACATAAAAGAGCAAAAAACAACCGACACTCACAGATGATTATAATATTTTATTAATAGTAAATATTTCGACACGAATAAACTATTTTCTTTAATACATTGTGTATTAATATCAACACACTTTAAAACATACTATTCATAATAGTTACGTCTCCTTTTATAATCGATAACATTAACCATAACCCCATACTAAAAAGAACAGTAAATCTAATTGTACGTGTAAATAAGATACTTATACAAACGGCGAACGACATACTTGCATTTCATAAAAGTTGCAAACTCAACAGTTCGCATCTTTATGCGCAGCATTCTGTGACAGTGATTCTTTAGGTGTGGGAGCGAAAAGCTCTATGTAAGCTAAAATTCAGGAATACGTGCCTTTTAGGATATTTTAATACACTGCATGGATACTTTTAGATCCAACTAGTTGATAAATTAACAAGCAATAACGTATATCTTAAAAATGTTGATAGCCTTTCTAATCGTTGAGAAAAATTATTGTCAATTGAATAATATCAATGCTTTTTACAGGCCTGGGCAGCTTACTAGGCGGTCAAGATGGAAAAATAGATCCATCAATGGTTGGTTCCATGGTTTCCATGTTCGCGCAACAGATGGCGCCAAGTGAGCCGAAACGCCAAAAACGCCAGGCCCAAGAAAACGACTTCAACATGGAGAGTATTATGAGTTTGGCTTCTGGATTCCTTGGAAACAAAAATGCTGGGGGATTCCTACCTCTAATCATGAACACATTAAGTTCACTTTCCGACGACGAAGCTCAGAAACGAGCTGACGGTCACAAGGACCACGCGTCTTTCTTACCGCCGTTTCTAGAAAAGGCCCACTTATATTGGGACATATTCATAAACTCAGAACTCGGGAAGACTATATGGGAGAAGTCTGGATTCAAAAGGGCAATGAAATCGTTCATAGGCCCGGATGGAAATATAAGTTTCGAACTGATGTTCAAGAATTTTGAGAACCATTCGTTTAGGCGCCATTGGATTAAGGCTGTAGCGAAGTATTTAACAGATATGGTAGTGCACATCGCCAAACCAGAAGTTTATCAAAGGTCAGTATTATATGCCCAATATAATATTTATATTTTAAGAATCACATATATTTTTATGTGAATAACTAAGTACCGTATTAATATTATTAAAATTCTAAAAGCATGCATTTACATTCATACAGATTAAAACTTTTATAATTCTTTATTTCGCTGTATCTACCAGAATTACATTATAATTATAATAATATGTCGCAGGAAATTTTTATCATTTTACGAAATTCCTAGTCGCCAAGAAATCACGGAAGATGTCGAATATTCATTATTATTATTATTGCGTGGTTTTATATAACAAAACGCTAACTTTCTCTGTGAATTAGAATGTTTGGCATTAATATTAATTAAAATAAACATATGATAATATTTATATATAACATTTTCAGATACTTAATCTCCGGACAATTCATAGTCAACAGTTTCCTCGATGCCCAAGGGGTGCCCAAGAGCGTTCACCTCAACCCTAACCGTCCAGAAGAATCGATCACAGTTCTAATAAACTATGTACTTAATAAATATTTAGATATGGATACTGACGTGGCGGGCTATGTGAAACCCGCTGTTGAATACATTAAGGTAAGGGTTTGGTGATAAATAGTGAAATATATACGAAAATATATAATAATAATGCTATAAAAATACCTAATAAGACATTTATACGAGTTTAATATGTATGAGATATTAATACTTACATGTGGCTATAGGTACGTTTTGAATAGGATATTCTCTGAATGATGAAATTATGATAATAATATTGTGGTGTTAATATTGTAGTAATTTCACTTTAAAAGTAGAAGCGGCTCTATTAGTAGTACTTCGGACTAAAAGCGAAAAGTGGGACTTGAAAAAGCGACATCGAAGAATCAAAAGTTCCACGTGTGACTTGCATACCCGCACTTGGCCAGCGTGGTGTATTTGACCAGATTGCCTGTACACTGGAGGAGAGTCCTATCCCTGATTTAGGCTAATACATGATTGATGATGGTGATGAATTGTTCTTGGCGATCTCAAAAGCTCATATTAAAATAGTCATGCTATTAAAAATCACCCACATTATTAATATTAACAAAAAAAAAAACGGTAAAACGTGAAATCAGACCAAATTTAAGTAGGACACCAAAGGCACCAGCTTTCAAATAAAATAA
Source organism: Zerene cesonia (assembly GCF_012273895.1). Classification (NCBI taxonomy): domain Eukaryota; kingdom Metazoa; phylum Arthropoda; class Insecta; order Lepidoptera; family Pieridae; genus Zerene; species Zerene cesonia. Next base: position 4,225,874 of record NC_052130.1, on the reverse strand, counting down.
TCATAAAAATCGGTTCACCAAGTCGAAGGTTTTTAGGAAACACACAATAAAAATACGGTCAAATTGAGAAGCACTTCCTATTCTTGATGTCGGTTGAAAACGGTATATTTACAGTGATTTAAAATAGAAAAAACGCGTATATTTGTTGTTATATAAAATAAGTAGGTTGTTGAAATCGCCCACGACGTCTTCGTAATCTTAAAAGAAACGTTTATTTCCTATTATGAAAGGAACATTTTATGTAACGATATTGAAGAGATGAAAATAAACCTAAGAGGGATTTAAGGGAACAGAAAAAATAACGTTATTTTAGAAATACATAAACTCATTTGCTTATTTCATGAAAATAATACTTTGACTGATATAATAATACTTTGGGTTTTAATTTGTAGACTTTCATACAATAAAACACACACAGTATCTAACAGTTTTAACTGTTTGTTTTTGTCTCAGTTTGCACCTCTTTCATATGCACAACCTTTAGAACTTTGTAAATATATTCGTATATTCTACACTAGCGGTCCTTTCGGTTTTGCTCGTCATATATAGCCTACAGTCTTCTCAATAAATGGGTTATCTAACACTGAAAGAATTTTTGAGATGGGATCAGTAGTTCCTGAGATTAGTGCATTCAACCAAACAAACAAATTTTTCAACTTTATAATATTAGTATACATTAACTAATCGCCAATAACCTGATAACAGTACTAGTAACACTAGTATTCTACTCGCGTCTCCGGTCGTGTATTTCACTCTACACTTTTCAAAAGTATGGGACAATATGTAGTACTTAGTCATACTTTTTCTATGAAATGCTGTATGCTACTTCCTCCCCCGGCTCCACCTGGGTAACTAATCCGTAGTGAGATTACCAAGGAGGTACTATTCGACTGTATTTTTTTTTTCGATTATATAAATCGATAACTCCGTGGATTTGCATCCGACTGACACGATTCCCAATTTGCACGACTATTTTTTTTTTTTGGTGAAAATTTGTGTGATTTGGTACCATTTTAGAATCTAGAGTGACTTCTACAGGGTCGTTGGTGTTTTTTTTTTTTTTTGTAGAAATGAGTTCATGTACGAAATGAAATAATTATCTCCAAGTAAACAATAATGTTCACTTTTAAATTAATCATTTAGATTATAGATACGGTAATTGCGTATAGGTTATATTATAATTAACTCCCACTTTCAGCAAACGCTCAAAATGGCTCAACACCAGTCCCAAAACCTCGCGAACCGCGGTGACTACCACAAGCTCGCCGACAGAATGACGGACACCTTGAACTTAGAAGTGATTGAGCCAGTACTAAGAGTTTACAGAGCCTACAAGCACGCAATAGCGGCTCCGCATTGCCAGGAACATCTGATGTGCATTGTGAATAGACACCATGATCAGGATAAATTAGGTGAGTGGTTTATTTATGGCAATATTGCTTTAAGTTTTATAGCATTCAAGTCTATATTTAAAACTCATAGGTGACTGAATACTGACTGATATAGTGATCTATCAACGCACATCCCAAACCACGGTACGCACGCGAACGGATCGGGCTGAAATTTAGCATGCAGATAGATGTTATGACGTAGGCATCCGCTAAAAAAGGATTTTGATAAATTCCACCCCCAAGGGGATAAAATAGGGGATGAAAGTTTGTACCATGAAAGCTTATTAAGAGCGCTGCGGGAAACAGCTAGTGTTTTATGAATGAAAATTGTATTTTTAATCATCTGAAATTGAAATTGTTAATCATCTGAAAAGTTGGCATGGTCTTAGGAACATGAAACAGATAGATAAATCGATTATATTTCGTACTATCTAGGATAGTTGAATTATTTACTTTTCTATAAAGAAAATCGATCAGGGAAACAGCATACCCCACTCGGGGACACAAGACTACACTTTTACATACGTACTAGCTTCGCCCCGCGGTTTCATCCGCATAAGTCCGTATCCCGTAGAAATATCGGGATAAAAAGTTGCCTATATGTTATTCCAGTTGTCCAGCTATCAACGTACCAAATTTCATTGCAATCGGTTCAGTAGTTTTTGCGTGACAGAGTAACAAAAAAGTAGGACAGCAGGACTAGTAGGATAGGAATAGAAGCATTAATTGATTAATTATGTATTCCCTACAGGTCTACCAGGTTTCAAGGCTGGTCTAACGAAACTGAGTAGCCTAGTCGCATCAGCGGCTCTCAGCTTCCAAAACGGGAAAGGTTTTTGGGACCTGTACAACGCTGTACAGAGCGATGTTAATTGCGAGGTAAGTCTTGGATTATTCCACGGTTGTTTCTTAATCTCCCTCCTTGAACCCCTTTCCCTTTTGGATGAGGGAGTTATGCGATTTACCTTTGTCTCGCTAATTAGGTTTCGAGGGATCTTTTTAATTTGGTCTTTCGCTTGGAGAATGTTTAAACGCTTTGTTCGAGGTTTTTCTGGTATTTTTAGAAATAGTTGAAAATTTTATATTTATGTGATATTTATAAAAAAAAAATTGAATTATAGAGCACATATATGCTTTATAATTGAAAACTTACATATGTATCTATGTATGTGTTTGAACTTTTGATACAATATTATCAATATCAATGTCGAAATATACAACCTACTCTGATATAATTTCTCAGATACCTCAAGAACCCTGCAGTTTACAAATAACTTTGCTAATTGACTAGATATGCTAACTAACTTTGGACTGAACTTTTATTTTTTATTCAAAAAAAGTACCCGATTAGGTTCGTACTTTGAAAATCAGTCACGTGCGAGTCGCGCTCGCCATATTAAAGGTTCCGTACAAATTAGCTTAAGAGCAACTGCAAAGACAAATTGGTCAACGATCCAATTTATGACCGTGCCAAATGATGCTTAACCTCGATTTTTTATTCTCTTGTTATCACGGCAAAAGAAATACATCATTTTTGAAAATTAAAACTGTCTATCTATCACGATTTATAAGATACAGACGAACGGACAGAAAGGCATACATACGTAGAGAATTTATACTTATACTAGCTGACCCCTCTGCTTTACCCTTATCCTTTAGGGGTATGAAAAATAGATGTTGGCCGATTCTCACACATACCCAATATGCACACAAAATTTCATAAGAATCGGTCCAGCCGTTTCAGATTTGGTAAATTTGCACTGAACTGATTTAATTGAATGAAATAATATACTCTGTAACCGACATCAAAACCCACTCAAAGCTACCATAGTAAACAGAACCTAATGCGACCATCAAAACTTTACGCCATATGACGCTTCCGGCAGTTACTGCGTATCTTAACCCTTATGATACTGCAAATAGTACGTTAGAATTAAGTTTAATGATTACAGCAGTGATACTTTGGCTTAAGAATAATCTCATATGGCCATGCTTGATCTCCAGTATAATTACTGTCGTAAAATTCGGACCGAGCTCGTAGTTATCGCCCCCGATCCATCTGGGGTGGACAATTGTTATTAGGAAAGACCAGTGTAGTAACCAAAACATGAATTGCAATATTATATAGCCTATGCAGGTACTTTCAAGTATGCGAGTGCTTTTATGAATGAACTAGCTGCGCCCCGCGGTTTCAAGTGCGTATCCCGTAGAAATATTGGGATAAAAAGTTGACTATATGTTATTCTAGTTGTCCAGCTACCAACTACGTATATACTACGTAATACGTACCAAATTTCATTGTAAACGTTTCAGTAGTTTTTGAGTGAAAGAGTAACAAACATACACACATTCTCACAAACTTTCGCATTTATAATATTAGTAGTATAGTAGGATTAGTAGGATAAGATAGGATGATACTTTGTACACACCAAAGGGAAATAATATGGATCCGACGGAATCAAGAATTTCCGTAAGGAAAATAGATCTACCCTTTTTTGTATGTTATGCGTTTTATTGCATGTGAATAAATATATTTTGTCAATGTCAATAAATATGTGTAAAAGTTTATACTACTAAGTAATACTAAATAATAAACTAAAAAAAATTAATAAACTTGTTAAAGTTAAATATTTTCTAAAAGTACAGTCCTAATATCTATAGCAGGTACTTTATATTTATGCACTTTACCGATACAGTGCTTTATATAACTGTAGTTGTATTTTATTATTTATTAGTAGTTTGAACAATAAAGTGTAATAGATTTGATTATACACTACACATTTTACCATTTTTTTTTATTTATATATTATCTTTTTTATTTTCAGGCTAAATACCCAGCCGATTGCTCAGCATTCCACGAACATGAGCTTAAAGTGACTACTGAAGTTTACCATAGTGAATTATAAAATATATCTGAGATAGGTAATGATAATTAAATTAAAAGTATTAAGTTTCTGAGATTAATTAGTTTCGAATTAATGTAAAGAGATTCCTAATTATTACCTATATTTCGCTTAATTAAGATTTGTAGACTTTAATATTATTATATTATATATGAATACCTGTCATACGCGTACTTAATATGCAGAAACATATAAGACTTATATAAATTATTCTTATATAAATTACCTTTTAAGCGCAGGTACATTTTGCTCATTATTTTTAATTAATCCAATAATAATTAAGGTGTGATGGAAGATATCTAAAATTAGGTTGAATTATTTTTTAATTTAGATTGTTTTACTGAATTAGTTTTACCTAGTGTGGTTTAATTAATTTCATATAAATTTATTTAAAAACTTAATTGTAATGAAAAAAAATGGCTGGATTTGGTGCTAAAATGTAAAAATACTTGCATTTATTTGCATTTACCTTTAATTTATATTTTTACTGTACTTAACCTCTGTAGATGTAAATACTTATTTGTAAAAAAAGACTTGAATAAAATACTTTTAATTTAATATGCTTTTATCATTATATATTACCTCATTATTTTAAAGTAAACATGACTAGCTAAGAGAAAATGTGCAAAAATAATTTATCTCGCACTAACTTACATGTATAAAGATTTTTTGATGATACTCCATATTACAGATAACAATAATTAACTAACAAGGACATATTTTCATTAGATTTAATTAATTGGTGAAACTCATTTTAATTTTATTACATTAAATAAAATAAAGAAAGGAAAAAATATTTTGAAAAACGAATGCACGAAATGTTCGCTGTAACTATTTTTTAAAATACGCATCATAAAAAAAAACATTATTACAATTACCAAATACTTACTAATATAAAAAATACAAAAAATTATGGAGAAAAAGTGGGCGTTCCGGGACGGAATATGAATTTGAATCGACGACTTCCAAGCAGTATGTGATATATCTAACTTAACATTAAGCGTATTAAATTGTGCTTTGTATAGGTATTAGCTATTTATGTAACGTAAGAAGCTTAATTTTACCGCTTATAAATAGCTAAAGAAATATTCTTATTTACGTATCTCTTTGTTTCAAGCTGTAGTTCTCAGCTCTCACTCTAATATCATACAAACAAATCGATGAAAGAGAATAAGAACGCATTCCTTATCCCAATTACCGGTTATGTGATTTTGGCGCCAATTTCCTGTTAAATGTCATTTCATCAAAACAAAATGTAACTATTTTGTTTCCATAAAATAATTTCCTATATATGTTATAATTTTTAAAAATAGAAAAGGCTATGTAATTGTTATCCAAATATTAAAAGATTTGTTTATCTGTGACAATGTGAAGGAATCTACGTTAGTGGCTTATACGTAAACATGGAATCTCTTGGTACAATATTCTAATAATATGATGGATAAATGATGACGCAACGAATACTCTTAATTTGGTCTTATTTCTTGACTGGTATATTCTTACACACCCACTCCATGCCTTCCTGTAATAATAAAATAACTATTACAATATTAAATCGTAAAAATACGTTTAACCCTATTGATTTTTACAACAGCTTGATTTTTTTTTTTTTCAAGGAAAAATTACAATAGGTATTAGATTTATATTATATGAGAATTCACTTGAAACATAACAACGAGCGTTCATCTTTTAAATTAAATTAAATGCCGAAAGTAGATAAAACAAAATACTGAATTAAACTTTATAAACATCAATTGCCTTTCTTTTAAACACTTTAGTATATTATTATATCATACTTTAACTCCAGTGCTGTCCGTAGCGACGCATGCTTGTATCTGCCAAGTGCGATCTCGAATCAAGTGCAGGCCGAGATGCTGTGCCACTTCACTCGCTGGCAGGGCTATTAAGATGTTGCTCAATTTTATAACCACATTTTTAATAAACTGAAATTTAGATATAATTAGATACTCTAATCATATTAAACAAAATATCTACACGCGTGGAGCCGAGACTAACAGTTATTTACAAAGACTAATAAAATTAAGGTAACTATTTATTAAATATTCAAGAATCATGTTTTTTTTTTTTTGTTTATTATTACAAGATTCATTAATAAATAGTAAATTGGCATAGAGCACATGAAATGAATGATGAGTGATGACTAAAAGATTCAAATAAATTTTATAACACAATTTAATAATTACAAAATATGTGGAGAATCAAAACTCCAAAATATACTATCTAATTACCAAAACGGTTTCTAAATTTATTTAATGAATCATTTATCTGAGAAACGAAAGGTTCTAGATAATACAAAACTATTTGATCAGAAATATGTCACTATTTAATATAAGATACAAAAACATAAACAATCCCACCAAGTATAATACATAAATTAAGAATTTTAAAAAACCAAACACAAACCAGTAGATAAATCCTGTTTATTAGCATACACCAAAAGCGGTACTCCCCTAAGTTTCTCATCTTGCAACAATTCCGCTAATTCATAACTAGTTTCCTGCAGTCTTTGATGATCTGAACAGTCAACTACATATATCTAAAAACAGATAAAGAAATTGTTAAAAAATTTAACATATATTTTGCCCTAGGTTAAAATTTACACATACATAAAGATAAAAAAAAAACCAAAACAGATCAAATATATACAATATAGTCATTTAACTTCTTAAATTATATACTTAGTAATATTAATTTGTTTGTAAGGCTAGTTGAAGCTTGATCTAATAAGTGTATTAAAAATAGAATGTAAGATAGAAGCAAGTGTTTCAATATAAATGTATTTTTTTTTTTTTTTCAATTCTTATTATCAAATAAATGTCAAAAACTTTAACTATGTAGATTATGGCAGTGTACATATGACAAGTACCTAAATTATATATTAACTGGTTTTGGTACATTTTTGGGTGTTATCAAATGAAATATAAAAAAAAAATAAAGATGTACTTAGAGATATCTTGATAGAGGTATAGCAAAAAAAATTCAGCATCAATAATTATACAACATTGCAGGTACAAGTAACTACTTGGAATACTTCACTTCTTTTATATTTTATTGATCCTAATTTACAGTGCCATCCCTAGTTACATTCCTTTTTGTTTAATATGTAAGATTGAAATAAAATTCAAATGTAGGTTTTCAATTGTGGCTTGTGGTGAAAACAAGCAAAGGAAGAAGAAATTTATCTATGTGACTAGTTCAAATGTGTTACAATTGTGTATGCTAAAAGAGCCTAAAATTATTGAGAACTAATATACCTACCAAAATATCGGTATTTTCGAAATAATTCCTCCAATATGGCCTTATTTTTCTCTGACCTCCTATGTCCCAAACATTTAACTTGAACCCATTGGATAATACTGATTTTATATTAAATCCAGCTGTAGGGGTCACCTGGGTGACATCTTCGGAAGCTAGTTGCTTAAGAATTGTTGTTTTTCCTGCATTATCCAAACCTAACAATAATAAACGCAGTTCTCTCTCAGTGGATGATCGCAACTTTTTTAAAATACTTAAAAGACCCTGAAAATATAAAGAACCAATAACAACAAATTTATGTAAATAGGGTCTACTATAAACAATTAAATCCACTTACCATACTTTTAGTACAAGTTTTGTAACAGAAAATTAGCTTGATTCAATAAACGCAAAAGCGTAAACATTGTTGATGCGACAGCGTTACCATGGTAACAGAACAAAAATTAAAGAGGAATTTTGGAATGTCATCCTGCAATGCGATTTCATTAACTCTTATGATACATTGACACACACATTTTATTTATTTCCTGTTTGTACTCTTCTTGTAAAGGTGCACAATAAAGAGTTTTTGATTGATTGATTGAGTGACACATTTGCTTATGTCCCTCCTTTTAAAATTCTAAAAGGGTTATCGTCACACTTGATGTCCTAAAAATTTAAAAAAAATTTAATAGCATATTCTACATTAAATCGTCGTAAGTTGAGGCCAAAAAAAGCTGAAAAAATATCACCAATCTATAATTCAACATTGATAGAATTTCCACAACAATGCTTGTTCGATAGTTTAGTTATAGTCTAGTAGCGTCTATGATGAGTGTATTGACATTAGTTTGAAATCTTAATTTTGTCAACTATCAAACGTCATATGTCAATTGTCAATGTCAATTAATATTTGTCGAATTGAAATAACGCGTGAATTACGAACACACGTGTTGTAGCCTATACATGGTACTTAAGTTAAATATTTTATTGAATTAACAATATCACTAAATCTACTTAAATATGGGCAAAATCAAGCAAGAACCCGTAGACCAAGAAGACGTAAAAGATGTGAGCATTAAAACAGAATCATTAAGTTATGATGAAAAAATAGATCACTGCAGTGTTATTGCAAAGCCGATGGCTTCAAAAAAACTAAGCAAGAAGATATACAAATTAATCAAGAAGTCTTCAGGACACAAGAATTATATTAAGAATGGGCTTAAAATCGTCCAAAAACAGCTGCGATTAGGTGAAAAAGGGTATGTTTACTAATTTGTTCACATACTAACTTTGAGGTTATGTATACGAATTTATCGTTTTCTCAAATTCCAGCATACTTTGCGATTATAAACAAGTTCCATACTAAATTTAGACAACGTGGAGTCTTTATCTTGATTAACTATATAATAAAATACATAATTATGTTTAATTTGTTACATACGTTACACAGAAATTTGCATGTCGAGCATCTATGAAATTTCATCCAATATTAACACAAGTAGCAATTTGCAGTATGTTTAATATGCTGCAATTTCACTAAAGTTACTATTATATTTCAGTATTGTTGTCTTTGCCGGGGATATTTCACCAATTGAAATAATGTGCCACCTTCCTGCGGTTTGTGAAGAGAAAGACGTACCATACTGCTACACTCCAAGCCGAAAAGACATTGGAGCTGCCATGGGCACCATGAGAGGCTGTATCATGGTCCTTGTTAAGGAACATGAAGAGTACAAAGATCTATATGATGAGGTTAAAAGTGAGATCAAATTGTTAGGACACCCATTATAGGCAGAGAAAATTTTAATTTATAAGAGAAGCACATGTATATGTGGACTGTTTTTACAGAGAAAGATTTGATGGTTTGCTTACAGAGTTTGTTCTGTTGTCACACTATTTTACAATCATCATCATCAGCCCATATATGTTCCAACTGCTGGGACACAGGCCTCCTATGAGGGTTTAGGCCATAATCCACCCATACTGGCCAAGTGTGGGTAAGTGAGATGCCATTTCCTCTGTGGTTGTTCTCTTGCAAAGAGTATGCTTAATACTAGCACTAAACAAAATTACATAACATGTTTGAATATCTGATCAAATTTGACATTAAAATCCATATTCAACAAAATCCAGAGTTGCAATTCAAGAGAAAGAATAAAATAAAATAATGAGAGAGAATAAAGTAAAGATTAAAAAAAAATGTTTACTTACAAACAATGAATAAAGAAATAGTAGGCTTATGCTAGTATGCTAGTATTCATAAATATGTCTAGCATCTGGAGATAAAATAAATTGTAATATACCATAACAATAGAACAAACATTGTGATATGAGAAAATGTTATAAAAAGCATCTAATGATTTATTTTTGCAGCAGTCTTACCAGATAAAAAAATTAAGTAAATAGCAAAAAAGTTGTCTTAAAATCATACTAGAGTAAAAAATTATTCCACAATGAAGCAAAGATATAAAATTCTGTATTTCATCAAATTATTACATAAGTATGCATGTTAAATAGGAGTTATTTTTCAACAAGGCATTTAAGGCCTCCTATTTGATGCTTAAGGGTCGCCACACACTGGCCACGAAATGCCGTCACTGGTATATTTTGTGTAGTTTTCATACATTTCGTATGTACTATACCGTTGATGCCGGAGGCCCATGTGCGGCGACCTTGATGTCGTTTACAAAGGAAATAACACCAATTACTGAGTAATTATTACATTTTTAAATGGACTAATAGTCTAGGTTTCGCATAAAACACCCAATTAGGATAACTAGGTTTTAAGCTATATGTAAGGTAAATGTAATTCTATGTTCCAAATGGGAATAAACATCAATTTAAACATTTGTTTTATTTATTATACAATATTCTGCTAGGACAATTAAATTCCAATGCAACCTCATGGTACCTGAATGCAAAACCCCATGAGATATGAGAAGGCATAAAGACAAGGTAAAAATAAATTCAACATCACAATTTATCTGCTATGATTACTATATGGCCATTCGGCCGACCAAACAATTTGATGACTTATATTGTCAGCCAGGCTTGGCTTGAGGCGTCCTCAGATATGTATGTAGTGGGAACAAATGTATAAAAAATTATGAAAAGAAACAAACACATTTACACATACATTTATTAATTACACTTATTAAAATCTATGGGTAAAAAATGGCAGATCATTATTAACCAACAGTGAAGATTGGCAAAATACATCAGACATTGTTATGCACTAGAATACTAAAACGCTTAAGCTACGTAATTCTAGAAATTCAAAGGTTTCAGACAACAGTTTCTAATTATTTCCTAAGATCAATGACAAAAGTAGGCCCCTATTTGAAATCTTACCAATTATTGCTGATTATTTAAAATAATATAAATTGTGTTCTCAAAATATCTTTTAAAATTTAATATTTTTGCGTTTCTTGCCTCATACCATATACCTACGGTATATGCACCAAGGAAAGATTCAATAGAACAAAATAATGAATTGTATTGAACAACACAAAACAGAAATTTGGGATAAATAAACTTATTTTAGCCCTACACGCATAAAATAGTCAGATTCTTGTGTTAAATAGGTAGGGTTATATAATTATGAAGGGTGATATCTAATTCCTGACCATTTATTTAGAAACTGCTTTCTGAAATAATTATTTTGTGTACATAAGTGTTTTCACTTTCGCCCATACGTTATCAATTAAATACTAATCATTGAAGCAATTATTTACGAATTAAACCCTGCTTCAGAGTGCAAAGACGACGAGATCATTATCTTATGATTATCCAAAAAAGTGTGATCCGAAAATACATTTTTATTAGCAATAATGCCGATTTTGTACTTAATCTGCTTAATTTGTGATTATCATAAATTAAACATTTGAAAGCAAAATCTAGTTAATATAATAATGATTCTTTTATGCTTATTATTTTAATGTGGATTATAGGACTAGAAAAAAATATAAACAAAATTTTATGTTAGACCCGAGATAGGTTTGTACAGTGCCACACATTCATAAATCAAATTCTTTAAATGGATGAGTACTTTGATATGTAGGCGTGAAAATTGTGGAAGATTTTGTCCTTTATTGAATGCTCTAGAAGTTTATATAAAATAATGAATGTAGGAAATATATATCTAACAGCTATAGTAAAAATTTATTGAAAAATATCGAGTAAAGTGCAGTAATTTCTTATTACTATCATACTGTTATTTAATTTTTTTGTTCGCTAAAACTTAAAACTATGTATAATTGAAATTATAACACCGAAGAATAAAATATGCATCACGGCCAGATTTTGAAAATAACAGATTTACTATTATTTGAATCAATTCTTTATATTATCTACAACCGATTATGCATGCAATTGTCCAAAGGTTCTCCTTTATTCTTCTTTTGTTTGAACAAAAAATTTAAAAAGTACCGCGATAAAGTGGTCCAAGCAGAAGCGGAAGACCACGGAATTTCTCAATTAAAATTAATTTATTGCCATAGCTGAAAAATTTATAATTTAAAAGCAAATTCTTAACTAAACTATACTACATACCATCTTACACTTTCTTCACACCGCGTGTTTGATGATATTTACCCTTATTAAAAAAAACAGGTGCTTTATATTTTTTAAAAGAAAAATCGAATATGGAATAAAATAAACTTAACTACAGCGTTCACCTAGGCATCTAGACACACGTGCAAACTCTAACTCTATCCAAAAAAAAAACACTAAAATCCAACTGCACATTGTATTCATCTACATTTCTGGTTCATATTAAAATTTTACAATTGTGCGCAATAGGTTCATACATAGAGGATTTTATATTTGCTTCGATAAGATATTATTTACATTGCAATTTTATTGCAGAAATCATTTTTATACTATAAGGATAAGCGACGTAGCGATTTAAACATAATTTTGGGTAATAATTAAAACAACCTCACATTACGCTTCTCCACACGTTCAATAAGCATTAAATGCTTCAAATGGAAATAAAAATATGTGATACTGTAGACACGTAAAAATATTATAGAGGCAACAATTTTTTTAAGCTAAAAAGCAATGGCGAGGAGTCAAGTTAGCCAAAGATGGCAAAATTATATATAACCTAGAACTTGTTTATGACCGATATTAGAACAAGTTGTTCATAAAAAATAGGCGATTATAATGGCAAGAGTTCAAAGATTGCTTAAAAAATAGATGCTTTGCACTAAGTTTCTATATAATTAACTCTTTATAAGAGAGCATATCGTTTATGAGTGAAGAACCGATAACTTCGCTTAAAAATCACAGTTAAGACTATCACAGTTTCTAAATAATAATACATTTTAGATTAAGCGCCACTAAGCACACACATTATTATTGCAATGTACATTCAAATCAAATTAAGTAATAAATTATATATAAGTGTATTGTAATAACTAATTACATTTAAACAACTATCCAACAAACAAATCTTTCGTACAAACAGTTCACCAATGTTACTAAAGGGGGGAGTACCACTCCAAATTCTTAAATGGGACCAAAAGACAATAATTATCAATCAAATATAAAAAGAATCACATCAATCGGTTAAATATTAACAGAGTTATCCAGTAACAAAACCAAAAAAATATAGCAGTCGATTTTACGTTTTTATGAACGTCAGTTAAAACGGCCGCTCTTGCTTGAATTCTTTGAAAAGCGCTACGCGACTAATCTACTTTCAAACTGAACTCTAAACAGTGTGTTTTGTTTATTTACAATCATCTATTTTATTTACACAATATATAAAGCAAATATGAAATAACATCACCACTTTGACACAAATTATTACAAATAAAATTTAATAATATAAATTAGGACGCACACAACAGTGAACAGATATAAGATGTGCATATGTGATTATTTTAGCTAACAATACTAAGCACAATTCTCAAAACATACCAACCAAAAATCTCTTGCAAGTAAATTAATTTTGATCGACTTATGAAGAAAAAATGTAAGTGTACAGGTGTTGTAGAATTTTCATATTTGTCTTTCTGTGAAGCTTTAAGCTACCAAACCATATTAAACAGTTACCAATGCTGCCGTTTATCTATCATTCTTATATTAATTACGCATTTTAAAATTATGTCATTTTCTTGGTTTCATCAAAACCATTTAAATCTACAAAAGCACCTAGCTTAGAGGGCAGGACATCGTTCAACCTCTTTTCTTCATCGAAATTGTACGCAGAATAGAATAGATTTAAATTGATCGTCGACGGTCATGTTGCACACCCTGCATATCCTAAAAACATCCAATTATTTTTTTTTTTATTAGACGTCGGTAATTTGCGTTAAATTAAAAAAACAATCATGCGTAACAGCCATTGATATAAAAAATAATATCATGTGTATAGCTATAAACCCATCATGCACGCGTTTCTTGTCATGTAACATGAACGTCTAGATCTTGCATTAGAGCAAAACTATAAAATGTCAAGGTGCAATTTGACAGATATGTCACAACTGTTAAGTTGTGGCGGGAAATTTTAATCTGCGGACGAATGGTTCTATTCAAACTCTACAAAATATTAATGTTATTCGAAAAACCAAATATATTATTAAAGTTTAGAAATTTTACAGAATTTTTTTACTAAATGAGGTGTTTTAGTAAAATTAATTTTCTTAATAGCCGGGACATAATAAAGGACTTAAATAATGCATTACAAAGTGATTCTTCATGAATTATTATACAATTAAAAGATATCGTATGCGCTTTATATTGCTATACATTAATAATGCTAAAAGTTCTCTTCATGTAAACAGTCAAGATTTAAGGCATGTTTCCAATATCTGTACTAAAATCTAGCAAGGGTTTTCTTCCATACTTCACGGTTATTAAGTAGGTATAGTGAAATATCACCAAAGAGTTATCAAATACTATATAGGTGTATGTGATACTATGAATAGTTCTATATTATAATTGAGTGTTTTATACATACAATTTTTATTTGTATTATCAATTTTATCATGTTGTTACTGTTTCTGCAAAGGGAAAGTTACTTGTAACTAAATTTTCATTCTCAGACCTCGAACTACCTATGAAGCCCAATCTAATAACTTTTAATTAATTGTCATTCTTACTAACTTACACCTATATCATTTGACTTAAAATCTCTCTCTGGTAAAGTTAGAAAAAGGTGAAATTAGGCATATATTGGCATCGGTTTTATTAACGCGATATATCTGCCCTGGTAGTAAATAATAAGATTAAATGAACATTTTCTTTTCTGTTCTGTAAAGGGCAGTGCGTCACATGTTGTGATAAGGTATTTATAGCTTACCTCTGGAAAATACTGTAAGCTCATTGTCTTTCAGTCAAATAATAAAAGAGAGACAGTAGACGTAATTACATTTTATAAAATATGGTATGAAGATTTTTTTTATCTTTAGCACAGATATTGAATTAAATTAATGAGCATCACTTACATTAATTAGTGGCCGACCTATACGTCTACAAAAATCATTACGACAAAATCACATTCCGTATTTGCATTGCAAAATATTTGTAAAACTAACCGACTTAAATGTATACTTAACTATAAGACAAGACAATAATAACCAGATGTCATTAAAAATTCGAATTTAGTGCATTAATTAAATTGCTATTTTATCATGGATCGCTTGTACTGTATCTCTGATTTACAGGCTATACCTATGAATATTGACATTATTATTACGTCACAGTGCTCTTTGGTATAAAGTTAGGCTGTATGATAAAGTCATTTGTACGTTCATAGAGCACGATAGAAGTTTTTATACATACAGTCAACTTTCACGTCAAAGTTAATAATTACTACACTAAACCGTCAACTCAATTTTGTGACAATCAATACAAACACCTTAAAATGAAACTAACCAAATTTCCCGCGTTTTTATGACACTCCGTTCAAAAATATTCTGTTGTCAACAAACGAGTGGATTTAAATTGTGTCAATATTTCCATAGATACAGACCACAAAAGACGAGTGCGTATATTACAGTGGCGTTAAGTGTATATGTGAAATAGAATTAGTATAGTCAGTATTGTACTCATGAAGCACATGGAGACGGGCAGGAGAACCGCGAGACGAAGCGATCTGGTGATGAAATACACATTATAAAATATTTATTACACTCAAAATATAGTGGACAACACTATAATTAACTTGCTTGTTGTCTCTAATTCTTGATTGCGCTTTGATTGATTTTTGGAACATCGATAAGTGTATTCAAAGGTGCTGGATTCGACTTCTAGTGGAGATCATTATTAACGTTTTATGTTATATAATATAACCCATGTATCGTTGTACATGACGTCATGCACTATCCAAATATTGTAAATTATATTAGTTTAGTACATTATTAAACCGACCGAAAACTTTTTAATGTAATTTTTTGCGATTTTTTTTTTATATTTTCATGTCTGGCAAGCGCACGCTACTGACCTCCAGTGCGGCAAGTGTCAGAGCGGCTGCTGCGGCTCGGTGCGGCACAGCGCCGTCGACGCGTCCGCACCGGCGCTCTCGCGGCGCACCTTACCTGCGTACACGTTATACTTTAGACTTCCTGTGTGTAGATAGATAATAGTATATGCTAGGTATATAGAATAGTTATGTTGGTACTGTATGTAGAGATAATAGCAGATATAGATAGACAGTAATAGATAGAATAGTTTTTTTTTAATAATTAATACTCAACTGTGCCACATTTCGTTCCAAATAAACAATTTTGAAATATAGAAATTTAAAATTTTAAAATTACAAATAAAAATTACAATTACAACAGTTGATTACAACATGATTTACACAGATACTATGCATAAATACTTTGGGAATGGAAATTTGTTCCTATTGTAGGAAAGATCAAATCTTTCAAACTCCACAACATATTTTAATAAAAATTTTTTTTAATAGATAGAGTTAATCAAGAGAAAGGTTTCTTATAATATACAAAGAAGCATAACGAACATATACAAATTATAGCTAGTACATAAAATTTAACATAGAAGGGAGCAATTTCTAACTGCCCTACTTTTCTATTCCTTCTAACACTTGCTTACCTAGACAATTGGAAAAAAACACTATAACAATTTTAATATAATAATTGACCACTTACTAGTAAAACAGAGACAACCAGTCTGCTGGCTGGCCTGGAGGGAGGTGGTGGGTCGAATTTCCTTTAACTCTTTCGACTGTTCCGCTAAACACTTCTGATAGTAATCGTACTCTTTGACATACCTGCAATCAAATATGTCTTAATAATATTTAAAAAAAGATTAAGCCGCTAACGCATAGACACCTTACTTAGCGGCCTAGCTAGGGTTCTATACAGTAAAAAGATACACGCTAAGTTCTAGGGCCTAGGCGCTACGATCCCTGCCTTTGTGGCCGCGGTCTAAATATATAATTGTATGTATCTTGTGTGAGTACTCTTATAACAAAATAATAGGATAGTGAAAAATTTGGAAACAGAAATATTCCAAATTATATTTTCATAGACTTTTAAGTTCTTTGCATTAAAAATGTAAGATATCGCTAAGTTAAAGCTACGCGGGTTCAACTAGCATCACGATGTTAATTTTCTATTCTGGCAAAGAAATTGAAATATCTATTAGTAATCATAAAATAAACAAAATGTATAAAAAAATAAGTGCTCTTTTTTATATGCAGCCAGTATTTTTTTTTTTCAATAAAAATTAGACGTGTTACTTTTCTATGTGGGTAATACCATTAATTTTTGAACATCCATAAATCACAATGAAAATAAAAAAAAGAAACTCACCAAACCGGCGGCCACCTATTATCGGCGAGGTACTCCCGCGACGCTTGCGAGAGATGCTTCGCTCGACACACGCGGTCGTACGCGCCGCACAACCGCCACGTGCACCATTCCGATAGATTGTGCGCGTTGTGCAACTGGACATAGCGTTTTATTAGTTAACTGGCGGTCCGCCACGGCTTCGCCCGTGGTACATATATAGCCTACCTATAGCCTTCCTCAATAAATGGGCTATCTAACACGGAAATAATTTTTCAAATCAGCCGAGTTGTTCCAGAGATTAGCTCATTCAACCAACCAAACAAACAAACAAACTCTCCAGTTTTAATATATTTATTGAGATTACCTGGTTGAAAGATAAAACTAAAATACATAATATGTAGCCAACATTGGCTTATGGTGTACGGAGAAACATGACGTTTGCATGATTCATGTATGTTCATATGTTATGTATTACATATGAATAAATAAAAAAAAATAATTAAATTTGTATACTACTTTTCAGAAATCAATTTGTGCAGTTCAAATTGTGCATGCTGTGCTAAGATTTAATTATGTGTTACTGTCATATTTATATTTAATTCATAGTTGTGTGTGTGTCTAACAAATGTTGGTTGACCAAATAAATATATAAAATAATTATAACTGGCACTGACTTTATTAACTTTGGTATAACTATCCTTAAAAAAATATCAGTATTTGTATGTTAATATGTGGAAATAGGAACTTTCCCACAAAAGGTTTTTTTAATTCATCGGGGGATTTCCAAGTATTTGTAACCTCAGACTCATGCTGTATAGAAAATTGTTTAAAACTGTACACTTAACGATATAAAAAATATATTTAATCAGGTCTACTGAATGTACAAATAATCATACATCAATCAAATCGTTTCGCAGCAATTTTCATACAAACAACTGTAACACGAGATTTCCAATTATAAATATAAACTATTCTCGAAACGAAGGTCCCAATCTCGAAACCGAAAGGTCGGGGTTCGAGACCGGACGAGCGTGCCGGAAGTAAATTGATTTTTGAATTTAACAGCACATGTGGATAACATCACCACTGCATAAAACGGTGAAGGAAAATATCGTGAGGAAACCGGCATGTCCAAGAATCAAAAGTTCGACGACGAGATGTGACATCTGCCAACCCGCACTTGGCCAGCATGGTGAATTATGGCCTGAACCCTCATAGGAGGCCTGTGTACCAGCAGTGGGAACATATATATGTGCTGATGATGATGATGATTTTCGAAACCGTCTCAAAGCAAAAAGCTTTCTTCAAAATCGGTCGAGCCTTTGAGAATAGATTTAGTAATAAGCACACGCACAGAAGAAATATATACGTAAAAATAGTATCAAATATAGTTAATTACCTTTACAGGCTCAAGCAATGACAGTGCTATTTCGACAACTTGATCTTCATCGCCAACTCTGGAATCAAGGCTATATTTTATTTATAAAACAATGCAGTTTAATGATTTTTTTTTCTTTATTTAGAAATATAAAAGGTCGTAATAGGACCTTTTTTGCTACCATTTATATATCTGTCATTCTTGTCCATAAAGAAAAAAAAAGCAATCAGAGATATAGATAATAACGAACGTTGTATATTGATAGGAGCGTCTTGTCAATTTTCTCAATTGCAAATGGCTTTCGATATTTCTGCAAATGTTATATTAATGCGGCTTTTGCGTATACAATACTAGCTTCAGACCGGGTGTATTCGCGCGGTGCTCAAATTAATAATTAATTCACGCTAATATTATTCTACGACTTCATCTTTATGAGTTATGCACGCACTTATTTATTGATTTAATTTGGTTGTAAGAATTACCATAGATGTCAGATACGTTTATGTTACCAAGACATTAAAGTAGTGTACATGAAGGATGACATGCACTGCCCGCTTTTAAGATAAGGGATAAGGAAAAGATTGATGACTAGAAAGAGGGAATGGGCCAAGAATGGTGAAGAAAAGAAAACGGGTCTCCGGCTCAAGCATTCCTTACGAAACACAGTAGCCCAATTCGTGCCGAAGCGTGCTCGACTCCGACATTTAAAAAAGTCAATCTTGAAATACCTTGTACAATTTTCTGGATAATATTGGATATATTATCTTTATTAGCTCCATTACACTCACCTATCTTGATGTTGCAATTGGTCTATAACCCTAGCTTCGACCAAATTGACCAATCTATTCATACACAGCCTGTTCGCCAATTCCAATAACTCCAAACACCTGGTCGGTTCGACTGTGGGAATCTTATCCGAATAGATGTAGCAGAGCAGGATGTGAAACGCGTACATTTTCACACCGGGGAATGTTATCTGCGAAAATGAACCTATATTATACGTTTAGTCTTTGTTACTGGAGAATGAATTAATGCTATAGAACGGTCGCTCGTAATTCTTTGTAAATGAAACAATTATTGTTTTGGGAAATTTTGAAAGAATAGGAAAAAAAAGATCACGAGGCGTTTTTTGTCAAACCGTAGCAACGCTGCAACGGTTAAAATTTCTCATTTATAAGGCATTTCAATGCTATAAAACTAAAAATTCAATTATTGTTTTGTCAAAGAGATATACACGGTGGCCTGGGCCAAAAAGTCGTGAGTCAAACGTAATAGGAGATCAATTCCAACAAAAATATTTCTACAGCATGAGCACAAATCAATTATCATATATTAAAAACCCCAAAATAAAGTTATGGAAACTCAACTATCCTATATTTCACAAATAACCCACAGTATACCAGTATACCAATCATTATCCAAAACATGAAGTTAAGAACAAACAAGTATAAGATAGTATACTATCTTTACATATTTATTAATTACTAGGTGTCCACGCGGCTTCGCCTGTTTTATATATATAGCCTATGCAAATCATCGAAATTGCAGCTTTCCAATGGTGTAAGAATTTTTGAAATCGGTCCAGCAGTAGCATACAAAAATATCAATACAAAAGTTTCAAAGGTGTAGTTAACAAAGGTAGATATGCAGTGTACTAAACAGTTAGACCAAAGCATACATTGATGCAAAAACAATTTCAAGATAACAAATATAAATAAAAATAACTTGCTTATATCCATTTGTTAGTAGTAAATAGCTTCAGTACAGCTCACAAAAAACCTACTTCCATATGAGAACAGCTTGAACCTGGAATATAGAGAAAACCACTCACCACTCTAGAAGTGCTTTCCCTGAAGTGTCCCTGAAACATGGCCTTCATGGGGTCACATCGAGCCATCAGCATGGCTCTGTGCGCCAAGTGGATGCCGTCGTCCAGATCGAATGTGACGTCAGCAAATAAATTCCTCTCTACGTACATGTCTCGGAGTCTTTGAGGGAGCGGCTAGTGATAAAAACATATTGTAATAACATTTTTCACAAAAAAACTAATTTAGTATCGAAATAGGAGCAAAATTTAAATGGGATGACATGGGAGGAACTTGCAAATAAAAAAATAATCAATATCGGTTCATCCAATCGAAA